>NW_022991393.1:189593-300389 GCF_902827175.1 Gymnodraco acuticeps
GGTCTTTTCAGCCGTGCCGACACCTTTTGGTTCAACATGTCGAATCGGTGGGCTGTCGGCAAAATAAATCACTCTGATTGGCTGTTCAGCTAGCGAATCAGTGCATGAGAAGCGAAACGGAAGTGAGGGACCCAAACAAACCATTAAGAAGCAAATCTGAGATTCATTTAACTCCAGCTCTCGACTCAGGTTCGGGAAAGCCCCGTGAGCTTCTCGCTGTAGAGTGAAAATGGAACGCAGACGCTATTTGTTGTTTGTTTATATCACGCAGTCTGTCCTTCTTCTCTCGGTTATCACGCAGTCTGTCTTCCGGTTGTTGCCTCTTTTGGAATACTACCGCCGCCTGCTGGTAAGGAGAGTTATTGCCACTCATGCATGCGCAGTTCGTACGTGCTTCTTGGCCGTCGGCTGAAGTCTTTGCGGTGTGTTCCAGTCATAGACTGTATATATAAATGGACGTAGTGTCCGTGACGTCACCCATAGGATTCTGCAGAGTTGCCGAGAAGCCTAAAGTAGGCGGAGTCGGCCACTAACGACAGTGACAGAGTCTAACTCCCGCCTGCTCCAGCCTGATCCAAATAAGGGCAAAGAGGCGGAACCTCCAAAAGCCATAAGATAAGTCCGATATTTAAATGAAGAATACTCCACCAGGCACCAACACAACAAACACGTCCGGGTTCAAGTTGTATTCCCGGGATCAGCCCAGCAGTTGAGCCCCTGTAGCATCCTGGAGCTTACTGAGCTAACGGAGCTAGCAGAGAGACAGAAAGCTAGAAGTAGCACTCACTGCAGAGACCTGCCCTAATTTATGCTAAAACGTTAGGACCTAATATAACTAAAAGGGTTGCGTTCTAAAACAATTCACCCCCCACACAGTAGTCATGAAGGGGGAATCTAACTATACAGAGAATATGTTTTTTTTTAACCATGATGTAAACATGTTTATTTTTGCTGTAAAGTTGGTCATTTTAACATGGGGGTCTATGGAAATTGCTCCCTTCTGCAGACTGCTCCTACTGGCCACTAGATGAACTGCAGTTTGAAGCACTTCCTTATTGGCCTCCTGGCTCTGCCCCAGAGTTTGCCGCTTGGTTCCAGTGCGACACATGGCCAAAACGCAGAGACGCGAGGGCGACACAACAGTCGGGGGTCCGTCTGTGTCAGCTTGGTGTGTCCGGGCCTTAAGATTGAAATATGTGTACATCTCCTGGTTATTCAAGTACACGTGGTCTGAGATGAGAGTAGAATGACTTGTATACAAACAGTGCGTTCTCATCACATTAACACTCTAAAAAGCAACCTATTATTTATCTGTCCCAACTAAAGCTGCTCCATTACCGCTCATAGAAAAGACTTCGGAGGGGGACTTTCTCGCTCGTGACTGGAAAAGATATCAGTCGTCATGGATTTCCATCAAGACATCTGCCTTTTATCAAGTCCGGGATGTTAGAAATGTTCACCCCTCGTGTGCCGTCATCCCACAAGAATGTTCGATATATATATATATGTCAAAGTTACAGTTTATGGTCTTTTTTTATTTGCTAACGACACTGCCTGAGCATCCACACTGAGGGTCTTCGGTTATATGATGTTGCAATCTTCCCCAAATTCAAGGTGGTTAGAACGGTAACTGAATCCTTGGCTGCAGGATCGCCCTCCGTACAGGAATATCCGTTGTCATCTCCCAGACATTTGTGATTAGTTGCACAGTGAAAACATTGCTTTACTGCGCCAACTTTAGTCAACATGCACCAGCTCATGGGTAGAGATGTTGGAGAGAGAAGAGAGAGCTCTGAAACGAGAGAGGAGCAGGAATGTTTTGATTTTATGGTGAACGTGCAGGAGGAGATGCTCTCCCCTCACCTCCCCTCCCCATCCGTGAGTATCAGAGATGGCAAAAGTACACACATCCTTTACTCAAGTAGAGTACAGATACTCGTGTTTAAAATACTCTGGTGAAAGTAGAAGTACTGACTAAACTTCTTTCCTCAAGTCAAAGTAAAGAGGCTTTGAAATGTACTTCAGTAAAAAGTACCCATAGCTAGCAGCTGTTTTAAAGAGTACCTGACCTCCCTTTATATTAATAGAACAATAATGTCATTGTTAGCTAATGAATGTTTCCATGCTGAACAACGGCAACATGACAACGTTTCCATTGGTCCCTCTTCTTTAGAGAAGACCAGGAAATGATGGATACACGGATCGTGTTCAAATCAATAGGCACGCAATGACTCTAAAGAATAATGATCACGCATACAAACACACATCAGACTAAAGGAACCAGCTGTTTGGAAAATGAGAGAGAGTAAGAAAAGTACAAGTATTTGGTTCAACATGTAAGAAGTAGAAAGTACAGGTATTTGAGTTCAACATGTAAGACAGCTAGCACGTACAGGTATTTGAGTTCAACATGAGAGAAGTAGAAAGTACAGGTATTTGAGTTCAACATGTAAGAAGTAGAAAGTACAGGTATTGAGTTCAACATGTAAGAAGTAGAAAGTACAAGTATTTGAGTTCAACATGTAAGAAGGTAGAAGTACAGGTATTTGAGTTCAACATGTAAGAAGTAGAAAGTACAGGTATTTGAGTTCAAACATGAGAGAAGTAGAAGTACAGGTATTTGAGTTCAAACATGAGAGAAGTAGAAAGTACAGGTATTTGAGATCACACATGTAAGAAGTAGAAAGTACAGTATTTGAGTTCAACATGTAAGAAGTAGAAAGTACAGGTATTTGGGTTCAACATGTAAGAAGTAGAAAGAAAGTACAGGTATTTGAGGTTCAACATGTAAGAAGTAGAAAGTACAGGTATTTGGGTTCAACATGTAAAGAAGTAGAAAGTACAGGTATTTGAGTCAAACATGTGAGAAGTAGAAAGTACAGATATTTGCGTCAACATGTAAGAAGTAGAAAGTACAGGTATTTGGAGTTAACATGTAGAAGTAGAAAGTACAGGATTATGTGTTCAACATGTAAGAAGTAGAAAGTACAGGTATTTGTGTTCACATGTAAGAAGTAGAAAGTACAGGTATTTGAGTTCAACATGTAAGAAGTAGAAAGTACAGGTACTTTGAGTTCAACATGTAAGAAGTAGAAAGTACAGGTATTTGAGTTCAACATGTAAGAAGTAGAAAAGTACAGGTATTTGAGTTCAACATGTAAGAAGTAGAAAGTAACAGGTATTTGAGTTCAACCATGTAAGAAGTAGAAAGTACAGGTATTTGAGTTCAACATGTGAGAAGTAGAAAGTACAGGTATTTGAGTTCAACATGTAAGAAGTAGAAAGTACAGGTATTTGAGTTTCAACATGTAAGAAGTAGAAAGTACAGGTATTTGAGTTCAACATGTAAGAAGTAGAAAAGTACAGGTATTTGAGTTCAACATGTAAGAAGTAGAAAGTACAGGTATTTGAGTTCACATGTAAGAAGTAGAATTAGAAAGTACAGGTATTTGAGTTCAACATGTAAGAAGTAGAAAGTACAGGTATTTGTGTTCAACATGTAAGAAGTAGAAAGTTCAGGTATTTGAGTTCAACATGTGAGAAGTAGAAAGTACAGGTATTTGTGTTCAACATGTAAGAAGTAGAAAGTACAGGTATTTGAGTTCAACATGTGAGATGTAGAAAGTACAGGTATTTGGGTTCAACATGTAAGAAGTAGAAAGTACAGATATTTGTGTTCAACATGTAAGAAGTAGAAAGTACAGGTATTTGAGTTCAACATGTGAGATGTAGAAAGTACAGGTATTTGAGTTCAACATGTGAGAAGTAGAAAGTACAGGTATTTGTGTTCAACATGTAAGAAGTAGAAAGTACAGGTATTTGGGTTCAAACATGTAAGAAGTAGAAAGTACAGATATTTGTGTTCAACCGTGTAAGAAGTAGAAAGTACAGGTATTGTGGTTCAACATGTAAGAAGTAGAAAGTACAGGTATTTGAGTTCAACATGTAGAAGTAGAAAGTACAGGTATTGAGTTCACATGTAGAAGTAGAAAGTCCAGGTATTTGTGTTCAACATGTAAGAAGTAGAAAAGTACAGGTATTGTGTTCACCTGTAGAAGTAGAAAGTACAGGTATTTGAGTTCAACATGTGAGAGTAGAAAGTACAGGTATTGAGTTCAACATGTGAAGAAGTAGAAAGTACAGTATTTGAGTTCAACATGTAAGAAGTTAAGAAAGTACAGGTATTTGAGTTCAACATGTAAGAAGTAGAAAGTACAGGTATTTGTGTTCAAAATGTAAGAAGTAGAAAGTACAGGTATTTGTGTTCAAAATGTAAGAAGTAGAAAATACAGGTATTTGGTGAGAAAGTGATCAGAAAAATAAGTAGTGGAGTAAAGTACTGATACCAGAAAAATTTACTTAAGTACAGTAACGAGGTATTTGTACTCCACTACTTCCCAACTCTGGAGTCTAGTGCAGGTGATAAAGAGGCTTCATGAGGACGTCTGAGTGTCCTCTGAGGCCACTCTGTGGCTTTCTGGGATCGCAGGAAGTGATTTAGCAGAAACTGGATTGAGCTGGGCAGACAGCAGAAACCAAACTCAATCACTTTGTGGAGGAGACATTACATTACATTACATTGCATTTAGCTGACGCTTTTATCCAAAGCGACTTACAATAAGTGCGTTCGACCAACAAAATACAACTTGAAAAAACAGAATCATATAAGTACATCAGGTTTCATAGAGCAAAAACATTTCAAGTGCTACTCAACTGGCTTTAGGTAATCCGGTCCTTTATTAGTATAAAAGTGCTTCGTTAATCGTTCTAACGCTCGAAGTGGAGTCGAAAGAGATGAGTTTTCAGTTTGCGCCGGGAAGATGTGCAAGCTATCTGCCCGTCCTGATGTCAATGGGGAGCTCATTCCACCATCTTGGAGCCAGGACAGCAAACCCACGGTGTTTTCGCCGGATGGGAACTTGGGTCCCCCTCGTAGTAGGGGTTTGCAGCTGAGTCGTTTTGGCTGATGCAGAGCGTAGTGCACGCGCTGGGGCTGTACGGTTTAACCATGTCCTGGATTGTACGAAGGGCCAGATCCATTCGCAGCAGCCGGTAAGCAAGTACCAGTGTCTTGAAGTGGATTCTAGCAGTTACCGGAAGCCAGTGAAGGGAGCGGAGGAGCGGAAGTGGTGTGGGAGAATTTAGGAGAGGTTGAAGACCAGACGAGCCGCTGCATTCTGGGTGAGCTGCAGAGGTCGGATGGCACATTGCAGGTAGACCAGCCAGGAGGGAGTTGCAGTAGTCTAGGGAGTGAGATGACGAGAGCCTGGACCAGAACCTGAGTCGCTTTCTGGGTCAGCTGGGGGAACGTATCTTCCTGATGTTGTAAAGCGTGTATCTGCAGCAAGCGGGTTGTAGCAGCGATGTTTGCAGTGAAGGGACAGGTTGTTATCTAGGGTCACACCCAGATTCCTTGCAGTCTGAGTCGGGGAAACAACTGAGGGTGCCGATGTTGATTGTTAGGTCAAGAGTGGACAATCTTTTCCCGAAGGAAGAGCAGCTCAGTCTTGTCAAGGTTGAGCTTGAGGTGATGATCAGACATCCACTGAGAGATGTCAGCTAGACAAGCAGAGATGCGGTGCGACGACCTGGGTCTCTGAGCGGGGAAGGAAAGGACAGAATTAATTGGGTGTCGTCAGCGTAGCAGTGGTAAGAAAAACCATGCGGGCTAATGACTGATCCGAGCGAAGTTTGTGTACAAGGAGGAAGAGGAGGGGACCAAGAACAGAGCCCTGAGGGACCCCTGTAGTTAATTGACAAGGGTCGGACTCAGACCCTCTCCAAGTCACCCTGTAGGTACGGTCCTTTCAGGTATGAGGTGAGGAGGGAAAGTGCAGAGCCTGAAACTCCAAGTTCTTGGAGAGTGCGAAGGAGGATCTGATGATTCACCGTGTCGAATGCAGCAGACAGGTCCAATAGGATGATGACAGAGGAGAGGGATGCAGTTTGGCAGTGTGCAGTTCCTCCGTGACAGCAATGAGAGCAGTTTCTGTGGGAGTGACCTGCCTTGAAACCAGACTGGTGCGGATCCAGAAGGTTGTTCTGATTGAGATAACAGGAGAGTTGTTTAAAGACAGCGCGTTCAAGTGATTTAGACAGGAACGGGAGGAGAGAGACAGGCCTGTAGTTTATAACAATCAGACGGGTTGAGGAGTGGGTTTCTTTAGGAGAGGGTTTACTCTTGCCTCCTTGAGACTGTTTGGAAAGTGACCAGAAGTTAGAGAAGTGTTGATGAAGTGGGTGAGAAACGGTAGAATATCAGGAGCGATAGTCTGAAGGAGGTTTGAAGGGATAGGGTCCAGAGGACAGGTGGTAGGGCGGGCAGAGGTAATGAGGGTAAGAACCTCACTTGGAGAGAGAGGGGAAAAGGAGGTTAGTGTGTGGGTGGAAGGAGGGTCTGGTGACCCAGCGGTGAGTAAAGGTGAGTCAGAAAAAGAAGAGCGAATATCATCAACCTTTTTTTCAAAGTGGATAACAAAGTCGCTTGACAGAAGTGAGGAGGGGGGAGGAGCTTTGGGAGAGTCCAAGAGGGTGGAGAAGATGGAAAATAGTTTTTTAGGATTGGAATAGGAAGATTGGATCTTATCTTGAAAGAAAGTGCTTTTTGCCTGAGAGATCGAAGCAGAGAAAGAGGAGAGGAGAGCCTGATAGGTTAGGAGGTCGTCACGGTGTTTGGATTTCCACCGTTTCCGCTCTGCTGCCTAAGGACGGTTCTATTAGCACGCAGTGCATCATCAGACGTTGTCATTGTGGTCGTAGAAGGAAAGATATAGAGCGGATAGTTGAGAGGAGCAGATTTCAGTCGAGACGTTTCAGAATACAGTCTGACACATCAGTCTGTATTTTAGCGATTGAGCTTTAGTTTCAGAAAGAACCTTACAAATGGAGAGGTGCAGGGATGAAGTATTTTTGTAGGACAACTTGAAAGTTAGCATCTCCCTGGTTCCCTCCACAAAAATCCAATGGGATTTCTCCATGGGATTTTGGATTATTGCAGAGAATAATCTCTGTGACAAACAAATGTTTATGATGACGTCGCCACCGCTAAGCTAATGGCGGCTAATGTTGGGCGTGATGGCGTTTAGTCGTCTCATTTAGACCAGTGGGGTATTTACTGACGTATTTGATGTCGTTGGACAAAAATCTCTTCAGCTTGTGTTAACCACAGACCTGATTTCAAGCTGACAGACAGACATGTGTATTTTTTCCAGCACCCTCTGTGCTCGTTCTGTTTATGGCCCTGCGACCCCCCCCACCGGAGTGCAAAAGGCCACTGTGCACATTATCCTTTAGTGCCGGCCCAATAAAGGCTCTTTTTATTCTGTGTGTGTGTGGGGGTTGTCTGTGTGGGGGTGTGTGTGTGTGTGTGTGTGTGTGTGTGCGTGTGTGTGTGTGTGTGTGTGTGGTGTGTGTGTGTGTGTGTGTGTATGTGTGGCCTAGCATTACTATACTTGTGGGGACCTAAATCTGTTTACATAGTCACGTGTGGGGACTCGCCTCCCTTATGGGGACAAATTGGAGGTCCCCATAAGGGGGATCATTAATTTTAGGGTGAAGACTTGGTTAGGGTTAGGCATGTGTTGGTTATGGTTAAGGTTAGGATAAGTCTCCAGGAAATGCATGTTAGTCAATGTAATGTCCCCTGAAGTGATGTATACATGGTGTGTGTGTGTGTGTGTGTGTGTGTGTGTGTGTGTGTGTTGTGTGTGTGTGTGTGTGTGTGTGGTGTGTGTTGTGTGTGTGGTGTGTGTGTGTGTGTGTGTGTGTGTGTGTGTGTGTGTGTTATATGCCACCCTCTGTCTTCCTAACACAGTGGCTGGTTCAAAGTGGAGACCCCTGTCATCTTTACCCACAGATGATGTTCTCAGCCACACTGCTCACACTGTGGTTAGCCGCTGTGTTTGAAACATCTCTTCATGAATCGCTGCTTTCTTTTTAAGTTTTTGGCACGTTTTGGTTTTATTTGTTGAGAATAAAAATGAAGCAAACATTCATACATCTAACCCTAACCTATCCAGGGACCCCCACTGACTGTTATATACCCCACAAACATGATGCATTACATTGATGTTCTTTTTTAAATCCTGTGAGCCATGTTCATCTCTCTAAATAGCAGCCAGTAGTTATAACAACATTCTGATGACATTTTATTGTTTACTATTGACATTTTTGTTTAATCTGAGTGGTTTTCTATTCATTTATTTAATTTGTATATGTCTGTTTGTCTTCTGTCTGTGTGGGGTTTTGGTTGCCCTGGTGTTAAGCAGTATTTACATTGTTACGCTACCTATTTTTCTATTAAGTGAAGATTTGTTTACCTTCTTTTGACACATGCTCTGATAGAATAACCGTAGCTGTTGAAAAAACCCAATAAAAAAGTTAAAAAAATAACAGCATTCTGATTTCTCTCGCCCCTCTTTCTCCGCCCTCCTCCCAGTCGTCAGAACCATCTCAAGGACCAGGTCCAGCAGGTTCCGGTTTCGCCCGCCCAGCTGCCCGAGGAGAACGAGTGCCTCACGGTGCCGAAGTACAAGAGAGACCTGGTCCAGAAGCTGAAGATCCTGCGGCAGGAGCTGTCCCAGCAGCAGCCGCAGGCCGGACACTGCCGCATCGAGGTGTCCCGCGAGGAGATCTTTGAGGTGAGGACGGACAGAGAAACATTAGATAAGGACTGTATAATGAAGGTTCCACTCGGAATGACGAACGCCTTGGGGTGTCGGTAAGAACACAGGAGTCTTGGTAGCGGTTAATTCCTTTTACTGAAGATATCAACACAACAGTCACAGTATTACAGCCTTGGAGCAGGTGTAGTGTATGTATATGTGTGTTGATAACTAGGACTTGTAGTGGCTTGCCTTTGGCTGACATAACTCACTTCGTAGTCACTGAAGTAAGGAGGAGGATGAACTAGCCGCTTAGGACGTGTAGATTCTGATGAGGCTTCACCATCAGAATCAGAATACCTTTATTCGTCCCACAGAGGGGGAAATCTCCTCTAGAGCACCATTGAGTTCTTAGTAACCAGATCTCTCTCAGAGGGGCGTGGGGAGGGGTTTCAGCCAATCAGAGACAAGCTCTGGATATATCTGAGACCTGTGATATATTGATGATAACAGAATAATAGGAGACCTTTAAAGATAAAAAAAAATTACAATTTATACAAATAGACATCCTGTAAACAGTTCTGAAGATTTAGCTGCCAGGTTAATATTGCACAGTTATTAACGGCATATATATATATATTGCACATAGTTGGTATTTAACAACAAGTGATGTTATAGTCTGTTTTGTTGCGTCAGGAAATCATCTGAGGGGGAGGGTTGTTTTTTAACACATGATTTAATCCAAAGGGAAATTCAGTCGTCACAGCCAGAGCATGCATGAAATTAATTAAGAATGCATAACGAAATGGTAAGAAAACATGGAAAGACTTTAATATTTGTTCCATTGCACAACCACCTGCAGGATCTAATTTTCTCCGAAGCTAAGGCCAACAAATCTACATTCAGCACTGACAGCTTTAAACAATAGAAGTATGGTGTTTATTTATTTTCAAACAGTTGAAAATCAAAGTACAATCACACGATAGATTGGAGATATGTGAAATGGGACATCCTGATAAGCTATGCCTAAATTGGTATGGATCTTCCGATGCGGAGGGTGGCTTGATTATCTAGGGAATACCAAAGTAAGATCAGGGAAGATCCAGAGAAGATCTAGGGAAGATCCAGAGAACATCAAGGGAACATCAAGGGAACATCTAGGGATTGTCTAGGGAAGACCAAGGTCAGATCAAGGGAACATCTAGGGAGCATCTAGGGATTGTCTAGGGAAGACCAAGGTCAGATCAAGGGAACATCTAGGGAACATCTAGGGATTGTCAAGGGAAGACCAAGGTCAGATCAAGGGAACATCTAGGGATTGTCAAGGGAAGACCAAGGGAAGATCTAGGGAACATCTAGGGATTGTCTAGGGAAGATCCAGAGAACATCAAGGGAACATCAAGGGAACATCTAGGGAACATCTAGGGATTGTCTAGGGAAGACCAAGGTCAGATCAAGGGAACATCTAGGGAGCATCTAGGGATTGTCTAGGGAAGACCAAGGTCAGATCAAGGGAACATCTAGGGAACATCTAGGGATTGTCAAGGGAAGACCAAGGTCAGATCAAGGGAAGATCTAGGGAACATCTAGGGAACATCAAGGGAACATCAAGGGAACATCTTAGAAAGATCCAGTGAAGATCTAGGGAAGGTATGGGTATTTTTGTTCCATTGTACCCATAAGGCACATTCACACCGCAGTACTTTTCCCACAAAGGTTCATGAGAACTTAGTTCATGAGAACTCTTTTGTCGCGTTCACACCAAAAAGAGCCTTTTCACCCCCTTTTCCGTCCCCTGCTAGAGAGCAGGGACTTTCGTGGGAGAAAAAGGTTCCTATTTCTGATTGGCTGGGCGGATTGCAAACCACGCCCCGTCAAACTCCCAAAAAGTTTTGTGAAGCCGCCATTTTATTATCCTCGCATTAGCATTATTAGCATTAGCGTTAGCCCAGCGCAGAAACGCAGAGAGACTAACTTATGGCAACACAAAATAAAACATGGGAGCGGGTGGAGATGAGGAGGGTGTCGGCGTTTCTGGCGATTTACTCGGAAGGCTTCAGTAGAAGCTGCTGGGAGTCCCAGCAGCTTCTACTGAAGCCTTCCCCAAACTCCGGGGACTTCCGGCGGGGACTTATGGGCGGCAGTATATGAAGTTGGTTTGCCGGCCTGCCAGTAAACCCAAAGCAGAAGAAGAAGAAGAGTGACGTCAGCGGCTTCATTTGCCTAATCCTCCCTCAGGGACTTATTCCGATGTGAACGCGATCTGAACTTAGTTCATGAGAACTAAAGAGTTCTCATGAACTAAGTTCTCATGAACCTTTGTGGGAAAAGTACTGCGGTGTGAATGCGCCTATAGAGCATGCACACTTTATCCTTTGACCCCACCTCCAAATGTAAGCCCCACCCACATACCTAAGCCCCGCCTCCCACCCGCTACCTTGCTTCTGGTTTCGGCTCAGTCTAATGAATGTAGAGGGAAAATAACTTGGATTCGGCCTTTAAGCAAGTTATTCAACTTTTAGAACGCTAATGGATATTCAAAGTAAAATTGCTGTTTTCCAATGTAGGTCAATGGGAAAGTGCTTTGAGGCAGTTGTAGTACCACCATTTGACCACTAGGAAAATGTATTAAACACCTGGCTCTTCTCCTGGTCTCCTGCCATGAAGGTCATGGTGCAGGTTGTCTGAGAGAAGTCTTCCTCTCTCTCAGTTATCTATGATGTGTGAAGTCAGAAATGTAAAGCAGACGTCTTGTTTGAGATGAGGTCTCTCTCCCGGCACATCTTCAGCTGGGGAGGTTTTTTTCTGCATCTTCAGAGCAGCAACACTGCAGACTGCCTGAGCCTCGTAAAAAAAATGCGCTGGAATGTTCTGGAACAGCCTCGTCTGTTAATCTGAACCAAGAAATTTTTGTTGGCTGAACTCAATGTGAGAGGGGGGGGGGGGGGGGGGTGGGGGGTGGGGTGTCTTGAGGTTAAGTTAAACAGAACTGCAGTGAAGTACTTTTTTTAGATAAGACGTTCCCATTTCTCCCGCAGCTCCTCTGGGTGTTTCTGCACGGCAAAGTGAAACCTGGAGACGTGTGTTTATTATTATAACTTTCCCTCATCATAGTTAGGAGGGTTACAATAACTAAATACCTGTAAGAAATGTAATCAGGAAGCTAATCTAAGTATCCCAATTTAGAGTAAATGTGACCTGATTACATTGTTTTGTAAAAACAACGAAATAAAGAATGTAATTCTCTGATTCCGGATTTGTGAAAATGTATTTTTTTACTCCTCCTTGACAATTAATTGGAAAACAAATCTCTAATTTGATGTTTACAAAACAACATTGGAGAGAGGCATCTTAGACTTTGGAAAACACAGATCGACATATCTTAGATCAGTCAACAACAATAACAGAAAACGATTGAATGATATCAGGGGCCTGTACTACGAAGCTGGTTCAACCTAACCTGGATATGTTTGAGTTATCCGGTTGGCCTAATCCAAAACATACGCGCTCTCGCTAAGCGGTCCTACGACGCGGGTTATCAAGTGGATCGCTCAAGCCAGCCGTTTCCTATCTAGTTAGGTGTTCACATGAGAGGGGTGGTATCTGGAGCATTCGACCAATCACAAACATGGAGAAGCGCACTGACAGCGCAGCGTCATACTTCCTGAATGAAAAGTCCACTATAATATTAGACATATGAAGAAGTTAAACTTTAAACATCCATGACTTAAACACTTGATCCAGGATCAAAGCCACAGAGCTGCACCTGCAAGGTGAACACAGCTGGGAACAGAACAAGAGTTTGAATGCGTACATTAACAGGTTTATGATATCACTGCCCCGTCTAAGACACCATCTGACTTTCATTACATTTGACTCGAGTGTTTCCTCAACTTAATGTGTTGCTTAAAATAATACTTCTGCATCCAGTCTGTGACGCTGTGAGTGTTGCACGGCCAGATACGGCTCAGCTGACTCAGATCAGGAGATATATGATACATTATGAAGTGATATGAATGATAATGGGACACATCGACGTCTGCACTCACAGTGCCGCGGACTGTAAGTAATGTTACTCTGATCCGGTTCCTTATGTTGTGGCAGATATTTCAGTAAGCTTTCTTAACGCTAATGTTATAATAGTCAGATTGCTCTGAAGATGGAGCTGATATTCTATTAATGTTCACGTTCACACAGTCGGTGATTTTTGCCGGCCGTCTTTCCTGCGACGGCAGCTTTTCTGTATTTCCTTTCTCCTGTAATATGACTTGATCGCTTTAAACTCCGCACACTGAGCTCTGATTGGTCAGCAGGCAGTGCTTTCACTGAGTTGAGCTCTTAGCCTGCAACCTAACCTGGTCCCGACCAGGTTAGCCGCTAAGCATAAGTTACCATGGAGATCTAGCCTGCTAAAAAGAGAACCAGCTTCGTAGGACCGGAAAGCCGGAGTTTCCCCTGAATTTAGCCGCTAAGAGAACATCCTGCTTCGTAGTACACCCCCCAGGACAATGAAAATGGATCGTTAGTTGCAAATTGAAAATTGTCTGCAGCAAAGAGGTCAGTAAAGTAAAACAGCTGTTGACTGTTTCTCTAACGATGTTTCTTTGCATCTGTGCTGCAGGAGTCGTATCGCCAGGTGATGAAGATGAGGCCGAAGGACTTGTGGAAAAGGCTAATGGTGAAGTTCAGAGCAGAGGAGGGGCTGGATTACGGAGGAGTGGCCAGGTGAGCAGCAGTAGAACAAAAGAGAGAGGCGTTGAAACACACACTCTGTAAAAGCTGTCACTCTGCTGCCCCCTGGTGGAGGAACCAGAGAACACACCTCTCTCACTTGAGTTTATTTTGTGTAACGTCTTCTTCCTGACTCTGATGCCCCCGTAGCATCCTCTGTGTTGTACTTCATATCTCCTCTGTGTGCAGGGAGTGGCTGTACCTGCTGTCTCATGAGATGCTGAACCCGTACTACGGACTCTTCCAGTATTCACGAGATGACATCTACACTCTGCAGATCAACCCCGACTCCGCCGTCAACCCTGTGAGTCTCAGTCGTTCACAACAACCAGAAAATACTCACATTATAGCCAGATGTTATGTTTCTTTAAACAAACATTCAGAAGGGTTTCTTCGATCCCGTTTTGTAGAATTGTTGGTGAGCGCGATCAGACCTGAAGCGAATACTGAGACTGCTTCTATCGCCGCTAAGAAGCTCATTGTCTCAAGTGTCATTATTCAGTGGTTCCATGACCGTAATTGAGTCCTTTTTATTCATCATTTATTTTACACAAACTAGATGTAAATGGTAAATGGACTGTACTTATATAGCGCTTTATCCAGTCTTTACGACCCCTCAAAGCGCTTTACATACTACATGTCATTCACCCATTCACACCCATTCATACAGAGCAGTACCACTTGCTCTAGGACCTAACATTCACACACATTCACACACCGTTGGCCATCGGGAGCAACTCGGGGTTAAGTATCTTGCCCAAGGATACATCGACATGTTGACTGCATGGGCTGGGATCGAACCCACAACCTTCTGGTTGAAAGACGACCGCACTCCCCTCGCAGCCACAGTCGTGGGACTGTTTATGTTGCTAATGCTGTTGTTGTTGTTGTTGTTGTTGTTGTTGTAAATGTCACTTTGTTTTGTTTTCTATTACATGACTGCACTGCAAAAAAAATTGTTTTGTAATTTATTTATTTTACTATCAATCAATCAATATATAAATGTGAAGCACTTTTTGTGTTCAAGTTAATATAAAACGTTTTCCACATTTAATTTTTTTATTATTATTACACTTTTCTTCGTATCATTTATTTAATTCTACAATAGAGCGACAGCCTGTAAACCTAATCTCCCCCGGGGCCTATACTACGACGCTGGTTCACTTTTTAGCGGGCTAGATAACTTATGCTGAACGGCTAGCCTGCGCCGGAGCAGGATAGGTTCCAGGATAAGAGATCAACTGTGCTGAGTTCTTCTTCTTTGCTTTAATGGCGAATCGCTTCCACTTGGAGCATATCGCCACTATACTGTTGATTCATTTAATGTATAAACTGCCCATATTGTTCATGTAGAACAGTGTTCACGTAAGCCTGCACATTGATTTTATTTTTCATTGAATGTAACCGTTTCAATGAGGATACATCTATTACAGGTTGAGGTAGAAACCGTGGTGGAACAGCTGATAACAACGGTGTGCAGAGTTTAAAGCGATCAAGTCATATTACAGGAGAAAGGAAATACAGTTTAAACTCTCGTTGCAGTTCAAATCAGCGGCTGTGTGAACGTGAACATGAATAGAATATCACCTCCATCTTCAGAGCAATCTGACTATTATAACATTAGCGTTAAGAAAGCTTTCTGAAATATCTGCCACACCATAAGTAACCGGATCAGAGTCACATTAAGTACAGTCCGCGTCTTATCACTTCATAATGTATCATATATTTTCTTATCTGAGTCAGCTGAGCCGTATCTGGCCGTGCAACACTCACAGTGTCACATACTGTATGCAGAAGTATTATTTTAAGCAACACATTAAGTTGACGAAACACTGGAGTCAAATGTAATGAAAGTCAGATGGTGTTTTAGACGGGCAGTGATATCATAAAGCTGTTAATGTACGCATTCAAACACTTGTTCTGTTCCCAGCTGTGTTCACCTTGCAGGTGCAGCTGTGTGGCTTTGATCCTGGATCAAGTGTTTAAGTCATGGATGTTTAAAGTTTAACTTCTTCATATGTCTAATATTAAAGTTCACTTTTCATTCAGGAAGTATGACGCTGCGCTGTCAGTACGCTTCTCCATGTTTGTGATTGGTCGAATGCTCCAGAGACCACCCCTCTCATGTGAACGCCTAACTAGATAGGACACGGCTGGCTTGAGCGATCCACTTGATAACCAGCGTCGTAGGACCGTTTAGCGAGAGCGCGTATGTTTTGGATTAGGCCAACCGGCTAACTCAAACATATCCAGGTTAGGTTGAACCAGCTTCGTAGTATAGGCCTCTGGAGTAAATGGACTCCTACACTTTATCATCAGTCCCTTCAGCTGTTAACTCTCCTCTGTATTGCTCGTTAACGGACCGCGTTCCTCCCCTTCAGGAGCATCTGTCGTACTTCCACTTCGTGGGGCGGATCATGGGCATGGCGGTGTTTCACGGTCACTACATCGACGGGGGCTTCACGCTGCCGTTCTACAAACAGCTGCTGGGGAAACCCATCACTCTGGACGACATGGAGTCTGTGGACCCCGACCTGCACAACAGCCTGGTGTGGATCCTGTACGTACACACACTTTATACACTGAATAACAGCACATTCATATAACCAGAGAGGGCAAAAGTACACACATCCTTTACTCAAGTAGAAGTACAGATACTCGTGTTTAAAAATACTCTGGTAAAAGTAGAAGTACTGACTAAACTTCTTTATTAAAGTAAAAGTAAAGAGGCTTTGAAATGTACTTCAGTAAAAAGTACCCATAACTAGCAGCTGCTTTAAAGAGTACCTGACCTCCCTTTATATTAATAGAACAATAATGTCATTGTTAGCTAATGAATGTTTCCATGCTGAACAACGGCAACATGACAACGTTTCCATTGGTCCCTCTTCTTTAGAGAAGACCAGGAAATGATGGATACACGGATCGTGTTCAAATCAATAGGCACGCAATGACTCTAAAGAATAATGATCACGCATCAAACACACATTCAGACTAAAGGAACCAGCTGTTTGGAAAATGAGAGAAGTAGAAAGTACAGGTATTTGAGTTCAACATGTAAGAAGTAGAAAGTTCAGGTATTTGAGTTCAACATGTAAGAAGTAGAAAGTACAGGTATTTGAGTTCAACATGTGAGAAGTAGAAAGTACAGGTATTTGAGTTCAACATGTAAGAAGTAGAAAGTACAGGTATTTGAGTTCAACATGAGAGAAGTAGAAAGTAACAGGTATTTGAGTTCAACATGTAAGAAGTAGAAAGTACAGGTATTTGAGTTCAACATGTAAGAAGTAGAAAGTACAGGTATTTGAGTTCAACATGTAAGAAGTAGAAAGTACAGGTATTTGAGTTCAACATGTAAGAAGTAGAAAGTACAGGTATTTGAGTTCAACATGAGAGAAGTAGAAAGTACAGGTATTTGGGTTCAACATGTAAGAAGTAGAAAGTACAGGTATTTGGGTTCAACATGTAAGAAGTAGAAAGTACAGGTATTTGGGTTCAACATGTAAGAAGTAGAAAGTACAGGTATTTGGGTTCAACATGTAAGAAGTAGAAAGTACAGGTATTTGAGTTTCAACATGTAAGAGCAGTAGAAAGTACAGGTATTTGAGTTCAACATGTGAGAAGTAGAAAGTTACAGGTATTTGAGTTCAACATGTAAGAAGTAGAAAAAGTACAGGTATTTGGGGTTCAACATGTAAGAAGTAGAAAGTACAGGTATTTGAGTTCAACATGTAAGAAGTAGAAAGTACAGGTATTTGAGTTCAACATGTAAGAAGTAGAAAGTACAGGTATTTGAGTTCAACATGTGAGAAGTAGAAAGTACAGGTATTTGAGTTCAACATGTAAGAAGTAGAAAGTACAGGTATTTGAGTTCAACATGTGAGAAGTCAGAAAGTACAGGTATTTGATTTCAACATGTGCGAAGTAGAAAGTACAGGTATTGCGGTTTCAACATGTAAGAAATAGAAAGTACAGGTATTTGAGTTTCAACATGTAAGAAGTAGAAAGTACAGGAATTTGAGTTCAACAGGTAAGAAGTAGAAAGTACAGGTATTTGGGTTCAAACATGTAAGAAGTAGAAAGTACAGGTATTGGATTGAGTTCAACATGTAAGAAGTAGAAGTACAGGTATTTGAGTTCAACATGTAAGAAGTAGAAAGTACAGGTATTTGAGTTCAACATGTAAGAAGTAGAAAGTACAGGTATTTGAGTTCAACATGTAAGAAGTAGAAAGTACAGGTATTTGTGTTCAACATGTAAGAAGTAGAAAGTACAGGTATTTGAATTCAACATGTAAGAAATAGAAAGTACAGGTATTTGAGTTCAACATGTAAGAAGTAGAAAGTACAGGTATTTGAGTTCAACATGTAAGAAGTAGAAAGTACAGGTATTTGTGTTCAACATGTAAGAAGTAGAAAGTACAGGTATTTGAGTTCAACATGTAAGAAGTAGAAAGTACAGGTATTTGAGTTCAAACATGTTGAGAAGTAGAAAGTACAGGTATTTGGTTTCAACATGTAAGAAGTAGAAAGTACAGGTATTTGGGTTCAACATGTAAGAAGTAGAAAGTACAGGTATTTGGGTTCAACATGTAAGAAGTAGAAAGTACAGGTATTTGAGTTCAACATGTAAGAAGTAGAAAGTACAGGTATTTGAGTTCAACATGTAGAAGTAGAAAGTACAGGTATTTGGGTTTCAACATGTAAGAAGTAGAAAGTACAGGTATTTGAGTTCAACATGTAGAAGTAGAAAGTACAGGTATTTGAGTTCAACATGTAAGAAGTAGAAAGTACAGGTATTTGAGTTCAACATGTAAGAAGTAGAAAGTACAGGTATTTGAGTTCAACATGTAAGAAGTAGAAAGTACAGGTATTTGAGTTCAACATGTAAGAAGTAGAAAGTACAGGTATTTGAGTTCAACATGTAAGAAGTAGAAAGTACAGGTATTTGAGTTCAACATGTAAGAAGTAGAAAGTACAGGTATTTGAGTTCAACATGTAAGAAGTAGAAAGTACAGGTATTTGAGTTCAACATGTAAGAAGTAGAAAGTACAGGTATTTGAGTTCAACATGTAAGAAGTAGAAGTAAGGTAGTAATAAGTACAGTATTTGAGTTCAACATGTAAGACAGTAGAAAGTACAGGTATTTGAGTTCAACATGTAAGAAGTAGAAAGTACAGGTATTTGAGTTCAACATGTAAGCAGTAGAAAGTACAGGTATTTGGGTTCAACATGTAAGAAGTAGAAAGTACAGGTATTTGTGTCAACAATGTAAGAAGTAGAAAGTACAGGTATTTGAGTTCAACATGTAGAAGTAGAAGAAAGTACAGGTATTTGAGTTCAACATGTAAGAAGTAGAAAGGTACAGGTATTTGAGTTCAACATGTAAGAAGTAGAAAGTACAGGTATTGTGTTTTCAACATGTAAGAAGTAGAAAGTACAGGTATTTGAGTTTCAACATGTAAGAAGTAGAAAGTACAGGTATTTAGTTCAACCATGTAAGACGTTAGAAAGTACAGGTATTTGAGTTCAACATGTAAGAAGTAAAGTACAGGTATTTGAGTTCAACATGTAAGAAGTAGAAAGTACAGGTATTTGTGTTCAACATGTAAGAAGTAGAAAGTACAGGTATTTGAGTTCACCATGTAAGAAGAAAAAAGTTACAGGTATTTGAGTTCAACATGTAAGAAGTAGAAAGTACAGGTATTTGAGTTCAACATGTAAGAAGTAGAAAGTACAGTACAGGTATTTGGTTCAACATGTAAGAAGTAGAAAGTACAAGGTATTTGAGTCAACATGTAAGAAGTAGAAAGTACAGGTATTTGAGTTAAACATGTAAGAAGTAGAAAGTACAGGTACTTGAGTTCAACATGTAAGAAGTAGAAAGTACAGGTATTTGTGTTCAACATGTGAGAAGTAGAAAGTACAGGTATTTGTGTTCAACATGTAAGAAGTAGAAAGTACAGGTATTTGAGTTCAACATGTAGAGAAGTAGAAAGTACATGTATTTGTGTTCAACATGTAAGAAGTAGAAAGTACAGGTATTGTGTTCAAAGTGTAAGAAGTAGAAAGTACAGGTATTTGTGTTCAACATGTAGAAGAAGTAGAAAGTACAGGTATTTGTGTTCAAAGTGTAAGAAGTAGAAAAGTACAGGTATTTGTGTTCAACATGTAAGAAGTAGAAAAGTACATGTATTTGTGTTCAACATGTAAGAAGTAGAAAGTACAGGTTTTGTGTTCAAAGTAAGAAGTAGAAAGTACAGGTATTTGTGTTCAACATGTGAGAAGTAGAAAGTACAGGTATTTGTGTTCAAAGTGTAAGAAGTAGAAAGTACAGGTATTTGTGTTCAAAGTGTAAGAAGTAGAAAGTACAGGTATTTGAGTTCAACATGTAAGAAGTAGAAAGTACAGGTATTTGAGTTCAACATGTGAGAAGTAGAAAGTACAGGTATTTGAGTTCAACATGTAAGAAGTAGAAAGTACAGGTATTTGAGTTCAACATGAGAGAAGTAGAAAGTACAGGTATTTGAGTTCAACATGTAAGAAGTAGAAAGTACAGGTATTTGAGTTCAACATGTAAGAAGTAGAAAGTACAGGTATTTGGGTTCAACATGTAAGAAGTAGAAAGTACAGGTATTTGAGTTCAACATGTAAGAAGTAGAAAGTACAGGTATTTGAGTTCAACATGTAAGAAATAGAAAGTACAGGTATTTGAGTTCAACATGTAAGAAGTAGAAAGTACAGGTATTTGAGTTCAACATGTAAGAAGTAGAAAGTACAGGTATTTGTGTTCAACATGTAAGAAGTAGAAAGTACAGGTATTTGAGTTCAACATGTAAGAAGTAGAAAGTACAGGTATTTGAGTTCAACATGTAAGAAGTAAAAAGTACAGGTATTTGAGTTCAACATGTAAGAAGTAGAAAGTACAGGTATTTGAGTTCAACATGTAAGAAGTAGAAAGTACAGGTATTTGTGTTCAACATGTAAGAAGTAGAAAGTACAGGTATTTGAGTTCAACATGTAAGAAGTAGAAAGTACAGGTATTTGAGTTCAACATGTAAGAAGTAGAAAGTACAGGTATTTGAGTTCAACATGTAAGAAGTAAAAAGTACAGGTATTTGAGTTCAACATGTAAGAAGTAGAAAGTACAGGTATTTGTGTTCAACATGTAAGAAGTAGAAAGTACAGGTATTTGAGTTCAACATGTAAGAAGTAAAAGTACAGGTATTTGAGTTCAACATGTAAGAAGTAGAAAGTACAGGTATTTGAGTTCAACATGTAAGAAGTAGAAAGTACAGGTATTTGAGTTCAACATGTGAGAAGTAGAAAGTACAGGTATTTGGGTTCAACATGTGAGAAGTAGAAAGTACAGGTATTTGAGTTCAACATGTAAGAAGTAGAAAGTACAGGTATTTGAGTTCAACATGTAAGAAGTAGAAAGTACAGGTATTTGAGTTCAACATGTGAGAAGTAGAAAGTACAGGTATTTGAGTTCAACATGTAAGAAGTAGAAAGTACAGGTATTTGGGTTCAACATGTAAGAAGTAGAAAGTACAGGTATTTGAGTTCAACATGTAAGAAGTAGAAAGTACAGGTATTTGAGTTCAACATGTAAGAAGTAGAAAGTACAGGTATTTGAGTTCAACATGTGAGAAGTAGAAAGTACAGGTATTTGAGTTCAACATGTAAGAAGTAGAAAGTACAGGTATTTTGAGTTCAACATGTGAGAAGTAGAAAGTACAGGTATTTGAGTTCAACATGTAAGAAGTAGAAAGTACAGGTATTTGGGTTCAACATGTAAGAAGTAGAAAGTACAGGTATTTGAGTTCAACATGTAAGAAGTAGAAAGTACAGGTATTTGAGTTCAACATGTGAGAAGTAGAAAGTACAGGTATTTGGGTTCAACATGTAAGAAGTAGAAAGTACAGGTATTTGAGTTCAACATGTAAGAAGTAGAAAGTACAGGTATTTGAGTTCAACATGTAAGAAATAGAAAGTACAGGTATTTGAGTTCAACATGTAAGAAGTAGAAAGTACAGGAATTTGAGTTCAACATGTAAGAAGTAGAAAGTACAGGTATTTGGGTTCAACATGTAAGAAGTAGAAAGTACAGGTATTTGAGTTCAACATGTAAGAAGTAGAAAGTACAGGTATTTGAGTTCAACATGTAAGAAATAGAAAGTACAGGTATTTGAGTTCAACATGTAAGAAGTAGAAAGTACAGGTATTTGAGTTCAACATGTAAGAAGTAGAAAGTACAGGTATTTGTGTTCAACATGTAAGAAGTAGAAAGTACAGGTATTTGAGTTCAACATGTAAGAAGTAGAAAGTACAGGTATTTGAGTTCAACATGTAAGAAGTAAAAAGTACAGGTATTTGAGTTCAACATGTAAGAAGTAGAAAGTACAGGTATTTGAGTTCAACATGTAAGAAGTAGAAAGTACAGGTATTTGTGTTCAACATGTAAGAAGTAGAAAGTACAGGTATTTGAGTTCAACATGTAAGAAGTAGAAAGTACAGGTATTTGAGTTCAACATGTAAGAAGTAGAAAGTACAGGTATTTGAGTTCAACATGTAAGAAGTAAAAAGTACAGGTATTTGAGTTCAACATGTAAGAAGTAGAAAGTACAGGTATTTGTGTTCAACATGTAAGAAGTAGAAAGTACAGGTATTTGAGTTCAACATGTAAGAAGTAAAAAGTACAGGTATTTGAGTTCAACATGTAAGAAGTAGAAAGTACAGGTATTTGAGTTCAACATGTAAGAAGTAGAAAGTACAGGTATTTGTGTTCAACATGTAAGAAGTAGAAAGTACAGGTATTTGAGTTCAACATGTAAGAAGTAGAAAGTACAGGTATTTGAGTTAAACATGTAAGAAGTAGAAAGTACAGGTACTTGAGTTCAACATGTAAGAAGTAGAAAGTACAGGTATTTGTGTTCAACATGTGAGAAGTAGAAAGTACAGGTATTTGTGTTCAACATGTAAGAAGTAGAAAGTACAGGTATTTGAGTTCAACATGTAAGAAGTAGAAAGTACATGTATTTGTGTTCAACATGTAAGAAGTAGAAAGTACAGGTATTTGTGTTCAAAGTGTAAGAAGTAGAAAGTACAGGTATTTGGGTTCAACATGTAAGAAGTAGAAAGTACAGGTATTTGCTGTTCAACAGTGTAAGAAGTAGAAAGTACAGGTATTTGTGTTCAACATGTAAGAAGTAGAAGTACATGTATTTGTGTTCAACATGTAAGAAGTAGAAGTACCGGTATTTGTGTTCAAAGTGTAAGAAGTAGAAAGTACAGGTATTTGTGTAACATGTAGAAGTCGAAAGTACAGGGACTAGTTCAACAGTGTAGAGAAGTAGAAGTACAGGTATTTGATGTTTCAAACATGTGTAGAAGTAGAAAAGTAACAGGTATTTGTGTTCAACAGTGTAAGAAGTAGAAAGTACAGGTATTTGTGTTCAACATGTGAAGAAGTAGAAAGTACAGGTATTGAGTTCAACATGTAAGAAGTAGTAAAGTACAGGTATTTGAGTTCAACATGTAAGAAGTAGAAAGTACAGGTATTTGAGTTTCAACATGTAAGAAGTAGAAAGTACAGGTAATTTGAGTTCAACATGTAAGAAGTAGAAAGTACAGGTATTTTGAGTTCAACATGTAAGAAGTAGAAAGTACAGGTATTTGTGTTCAACATGTAAGAAGTAAAAGTACAGGTATTTGAGTTCAACATGTAAGAAGTAGAAAGTACAGGTATTTTAGTTCAACATGTAAGAAGTAGAAAGTACAGGTATTTGAGTTCAACATGTAAGAAGTAGAAAGTACAGGTATTGAGTTCAACATGAAGAAGTAGAAAGTACAGGTATTTGAGTTCAACATGTAGAAGTAGAAAGTACAGGTATTGAGTTCAACATGAAGAAGTAGAAAGTACAGGTATTTGAGTTCAACATGTGATAGAGTACAGGTATTTGTTCAACATGTTGAAGTAGAAAGTACAGGTATTTGAGTTCAACATGTAAGAAGTAGAAAGTACAGGTATTTGTGTTCAACATGTAAGAAGTAGAAAGTACAGGTATTTGAGTTCAACATGTAAGAAGTAGAAAGTACAGGTATTTGAGTTCAACATGTAAGAAGTAGAAAGTACAGGTATTTGTGTTCAACATGTAAGAAGTAGAAAGTACAGGTATTTGAGTTCAACATGTAAGAAGTAGAAAGTACAGGTATTTGAGTTCAAACATGTAAGAAGTAGAAAGTACAGGTATTTGAGTTCAACAGTGTAAGAAGTAGAAAGTACAGGTATTTGAGTTCAACATGTAAGAAGTAGAAAGTATCAGGTATTTGTGTTCAACATGTAAGAAGTAGAAAAGTACAGGTATTTGAGTTCAACATGTAAGAAGTAGAAGTACAGGTATTTGAGTTCAACATGTAAGAAGTAGAAAGTACAGGTATTTGAGTTCAACATGTAAGAAGTAGAAAGTACAGGTATTTGAGTTCAACATGTAAGAAGTAGAAAGTACAGGTATTTGAGTTCAACATGTAAGAAGTAGAAAGTACAGGTATTTTGAGTTCAACATGTAAGAAGTAGAAAGTACAGGTATTTGAGTTCAACATGTAAGAAGTAGAAAGTACAGGTATTTGAGTTCAAACATGTAAGAAGTAGAAGAAAGTTACAGGTATTGAGTTCAACATGTAAGAAGTAGAAAGTACAGGTATTTGAGTTCAACATGTAAGAAGTAGAAAGTACAGGTATTTGAGTTCAACATGTAAGAAGTAGAAAGTACAGGTATTTGTGTTCAACATGTGAGAAGTAGAAAGTACAGGTATTTGATGTTCACATGTAAGAAGTAGAAAGTACAGGTATTTGTGTTCAACATGTAAGAAGTAGAAAGTACAGGTATTTGATGTTCAACATGGTAAGAAGTAGAAAGTACAGGTATTTGATGTTCAAATGTAAGAAGTAGAAAGTTACAGGTATTTGGGTTCAACATGTAAGAAGTAGAAAGTACAGGTATTTGTGTTCAACATGTAAGAAGTAGAAAGTACAGGTATTTGATGTTCAACATGTAAGAAGTAGAAGTACAGGATTTGGGTTAAATAGAAGTAGAAGTACGGTATTTGGTTCAACATGTAAGAAGTAGAAAGTACAGGTATTTGAGTTCAACATGTAAGAAGTAGAAAGTACAGGTATTTGGGTTCAACATGTAAGAAGTAAAGTAGAAAGAAAGTACAGGTATTTGGTTCAACATGTAAGAAGTAGAAAGTACAGGTATTTGTGTTCAACATGTAAGAAGTAGAAAGTACAGGTATTTGAGTTCAACATGTGAGAAGTAGAAAGTACAGGTATTTGTGTTAACATGTAGAAGTAGAAAGTACAGGTATTTGGTTCAACATGTAAGAAGTAGAAAGTTACAGGTATTTGTGTTCACATGTACAGAAGTAGAAAGTTACAGGTATTTGTGTTCAACATGTAAGAAGTAGAAAGTACATGTATTTGTAGTTCAACATGTAAGAAGTTAGAAAGTACAGGGTATTTGTGTTCAAATGTAAGAATAGAAGTACAGGTATTTGTGTTCAAATGTAAGAAGTAGAAAGTACAGGTATTTGTGTTCAACATGTAAGAAGTTAGAAAGTACAGGTATTGGTGTTCAAACATGTTGCGAAGTAGAAAGTACAGGTATTTGTGTTCAAAGTGTAAGAAGTAGAAAGTACAGGTATTTGCTGTTCAACATGTGAGAAGTAGAAAGTACAGGTATTGATGTTCAACATGTGTAAGAAGTAGAAAGTACAGGTATTTGTGTTCAAAGTGTAAGAAGTAGAAAGTACAGGTATTTGATGTTCAACATGTGAGAAGTAGAAAGTACAGGTATTTGTGTTCAAAGTGTAAGAAGTAGAAAGTACAGGTATTTGATGTTCAACATGTAAGAAGTAGAAAGTACAGGTATTTGAGTTCAACATGTAAGAAGTAGAAAGTACAGGTATTTGTGTTCAACATGTAAGAAGTAGAAAGTACAGGTATTTGAGTTCAACATGTAGAAGTAGAAAGTACAGGTATTTGAGTTCAACATGTAAGAAGTAGAAAGTACAGGTATTTGTGTTCAACAGTGTAAGAAGTAGAAAGTACAGGTATTTGAGTTCAACATGTAAGAAGTAGAAAGTACAGGTATTTGAGTTCAACATGTAAGAAGTAGAAAGTACAGGTACTTGAGTTCAACATGTAAGAAGTAGAAAGTACAGGTATTTGAGTTCAACATGTAAGAAGTAGAAAGTACAGGTATTTGTGTTCAACATGTGAAGAAGTAGAAAGTACAGGTATTTGGAGTTCAACATGTGAGAAGTAGAAAGTACAGGTATTTGTGTTCAACATGTAAGAAGTAGAAGTACAGGTAGTTCACATGTAGAAGTAGAAGTACAGGTATTTGAGTTCAACATGTAAGAAGTAGAAAGTACAGGTATTTGTGTTCAAAGTGTAAGAAGTAGAAAGTACAGGTATTTGGGTTCAACATGTAAGAAGTCAAAGTAAAAAGTCGACAGAGAAATAAGAAGTGGAGTAAAGTACTGATTCCAGAAACATGTACTTAAGTACAAGTATTTGTACTCCACTACTTCCCACCTCTATTAACATATAACTCAATACCCCACTGACACTTTACCTCAGCAACATCAGAGACTCTCTGCATGACATTAACACAATGTACACAATATCTTGTTTTTCATTATGCCAATTCTATTTCTACGATTTCAACCATATTCAATGTAAATACTGCTATATTTTACTATATTTTCTTATGATATTATAGTATTAGTTTTTACCTGTGTTTTATGTTTATGTATACACCACAACACCAAGTCAAATTCCTCATCTTTGTTAACCTCCCTGGTGATAAACCTGTTTCTGATTCTGACTCTGAACAGTACTAACTCTTCGGTGTACATTCAAAGTACATTTCTGAATCCCCCATAACAACTCTGCAAACTCAGTAAAGTACGTTTCTGTACTTGTAAAGAAGATATGTTTAAATAAAGTTATATAGATATTTTCTTTCCTGCAAACTGATGAGTTCTGAGTTTATCCCTCTCTCCCCTACTTTGAGGACAGCGCCCTCTAGAGTCTTTCAGCGATCCTACATCAGTATCAGTTCTTCAGTGTTTGCCTTTATTCCCCGAGAGGCTTGAGGGGAACAGAGGACGCGTCGACAACTCAAATCCTTTTTCTCATCTAACCACTTCTCCTTAACCTCAGTGAGAAATGTCGTGAGGCGAAGGACAGATGGCTATTTAAATGTTTTTATTTGAAGGTGATTGATGTTCACAGTTCTGCTTTTTGGTGTGCCATATTGTCAATCAACCAAAAAGGAACAACGAGGACGTGAAGGATTACTAATCAAATATGCAGTATATCAAAATGTAGAGTAAAAATCGGTGCAATTAAAAAAATTATTTAATAACATCTGCAGTTTTAATGGATCAATACACACTCTTATATAATGTATATAATATCTTTTGTTTAATTTTTTGCTAGTAGCTTGGTCTATTATAGTGTATTATAACGTTCTTTCGATACTCTATTTTTATACTGTGATACGTATAAATGTTCTCTTATATTTATTTTAATTTATATATTTTTTTTATAACATGCTCAAAACATTAAATGAAAGCAACTAATAATTATTAAAATATAATTATACTTTGTTACATCAATATGTGTCCCCGGTGTGTCGGGGAAAATAAAACCTTCCTCCGTACCCAAATCTCTAAAAACGGGGAACAACGGAGCTGATCCAGATTTGCGTCCGATATGACGTAATATCTGAAATGTGGACCCACGGCCCAATCAGAGACGTTGCTATCAGAAACAATGCCCGACTGTTTTGGACGTAATATGGTCGGTGTTTACATTAGCATCGCTAACACTCAGAGCTAACCTGTACTGGAGAGCATGTGTGTGAAGAAGCAGGAAGTAAAAAGGAACTCACCTTGTGGTATAACCGGCAAGAGAGAAAGCCTTTGAGCTCCAAACTGTTTCAGAGAGAATCCTTGATAATCCATGATATGGCGTTTCATCACGGCAGCATTTAGTTTAGACGGTAGCTGCCGGGTCCCGCATGAGCTCAGACCCCTCCTCTTTAAGCTTTATCCCCAAATCAGCTCTTTAGAAACAGGAAGTGAAACAGAGGGATATGAGGCATGGCTAGCATGTTTGGTGTTTTGAGCAAAACACTTCATAGACATGTTTTTTATATATCTGAGAGCTATGCTATTGCCTAAAAATAGCATGATAGGTGACCTTTAAAATATGTGCATTGCCTTTTGAACATGCATATGAAAAAAACAATCTGAATTTAGGATTAATGAAGTAAATGTTATCTGATCACACGGGCCTCTTTCTTTGTACCGACAGTAATGATATAAAAGCTTGCTATTGTCGTCCCACAGTGATCTAAAATCTCTCCTCTCCTCAGGGACAACGACATCACGGGGGTGCTGGACCACACGTTCTGCGTGGAGCACAATGCGTACGGAGAGATGATCCAGCACGAGCTGAAGCCCAGCGGGAAGAGCCTCCCCGTCACGCAGGACTCCAAGAAGGAGTACGTGAGGCTGTACGTCAGCTGGCGCTTCCTGCGAGGCATCGAGGCTCAGTTCCTCGCGCTGCAGAAGGGCTTCAACGAGGTCATCCCCCAACACCTGCTGAAGGCCTTCGACGAGAAGGAGCTCGAGGTACTGTGGTTACAATCCACCTCATAAAGTCTCACACATCTGCATTCACCTTCAAAGACATTTAGGAGTTTTCGCTCGAGGTAGGATTCAAGGCTTCAAGGATTCAAGGATTCAAGGATTCAAGGCTTTTATTGTCATTTGCACATTAGCTACAGTGTAGATATGTCAATGAAAAATGTAGGTCACAGGCTCCTCCTCTTCCTCCTCTTCCTCCTCCACCTTTGGCTTTTTAGATTTTCCACACATAATGGTTAAGATAAAACAACAACAAAAATAACTTGACAACAATTAGAAATAATAAGTAAATAAAAAAGATATCTACTGACATGAATTGCTTCAATTATATTAAAGGTCCCATGTCATGGCCATTTCTACTGATCATAATTCAAATGTAGAATACATTTACATTGTTCAATGTTCCAAACTCACTTTGGTTTCTCACAGCATCTCTGTATAGTATGTGTATTCACTCTCTGTCCTACACGGCTTGTTGGAGCTATTTTCTGTAATTCAAATAATTATAAATAAATACAAATAATATGTATTTTCTGTCATTCAAATAATTATAAATAAATACAAATAATATGTATTTTCTGTAATACAAATAATTATTAATAAATACAAATATTAATAAATACAAATAATACGTATTTTCTGTAATTTAAATAATTATAAATAAATACAAATAATATGTATTTTCTGTAATTCAAATAATTATAAATAAATACAAATAATATGTATTCTCCGTCTTTCAAATAATTATTAATAAATATAAATATTAACAAATACAAATAATATGTATTTTCTGTAATTCAAATAATTATAAATAAATACAAATAATACGTATTTTCTGTCATTCAAATAATTATAAATAAATACAAATAATGTATTTTCTGTCATTCAAATAATTATTAATAAATATTAATATTAATAAATACAAATAATATGTATTTTTTGTAATTCAAATAATTATAAATAAATACAAATAATATGTATTTTCTGTCATTCAAATAATTATTAATAAATACAAATATTAATAAATACAAATAATATGTATTTTCTGTCATTCAAATAATTATAAATAAATACAAATAATATGTATTTTCTGTCATTCAAATAATTATAAATAAATACAAATAATGTATTTTCTGTCATTCAAATAATTATTAATAAATATAAATATTAATAAATACAAATAATATGTCCATCCATCCATCCATCTTCTCCCGCTTATCCGTGGTCGGGTCGCAAATAATATGTATTTTCTGTAATTAAAAAAATTATAAATAAATAATAATAATACTAATATAATAATCTTCCTCTTCTCTCCTCTCCCTGCAGCTGATAGTTTGCGGTCTGGGTAAGATCGACATCGCTGACTGGAGGACCAACACGCGTCTGAAGCACTGCACGCTGGACAGCAACATCGTGAAGTGGTTCTGGAAAGCCGTGGAGACGTTTGACGAAGAGCGGAGAGCCCGGCTGCTGCAGTTCGTCACGGGGTCCTCCAGAGTCCCCCTGCAGGGGTTCAAGGCCCTGCAAGGTAACAGAGTACAAATACTACCTTACTGTACTTAAGTACATTCATCAGTACTTTACTCCACTACTTATCTTATTTTTAGATTAGAACATTCTTGTATGTCACGTTGTAAAAACATGGAAAATGAAGTGCATTTCTATCACACATGTCCAGTCTTTACCCTCTCAGAGCAGCATTTAACAATTTACAGCCATTCACACACTTTGGCACCGCCGTGAGGAAGTTGCACATTTACTTTTAAAGCTGCCGTTATGAGTCAGGATTCGGACTAATCAAACTAAGAGCAGAAAACTGAGAAACAGTTAAATATACGGTACAGTTTGTGCTGATGTCACGTCTTTCGGGAATGTGAGAGGAAATGGAGCCAAAGACACGTCATGTCCTCAAACACAGATCACTGAGATCTGGAAGTACAGCCTCACAGAGTTATAGCACTGGTGACTCTGATTCATGTCTATTCATACTTGCCAACCCTCCCGATTTTCGCAGGAGAGTCCCGATTTAATTGCCCTCTCCCGGTTTCCTCCCGGAGTCACATTTCTCCCGCATTTCTGACTAAATCAGATTTACTCAAGACTGTTTCCACTCGGACTTTAATACAGCTACACCATTGTTTGGTTTCCATGGTAGCGCGTCTCTTTAGCAGCGCGCGCAACTGAAAGTCTGAGAGGGTGAGGAAGATAGTCACAGAAAACAGAACAAGAATCGACAACTCTACCCTCTGCTCGCTCCTTTCCTTATGCTCCATCAAGGATGGTGCTACAGGCCGCAAGGCAGTGCACTTACAACTAGAATAAACATGTTAATGTTAATCTAATACAGCTCCGGTGATCCACTAGCACCCCCCCCCCCGCTGTGGTTTTGAAATGCTCCCGATTTCTGAGGTCTCAAGGTTGGCATTACATTACATTGCATTTAGCTGACGCTTTTATCCAAAGCGACTTACAATAAGTGCATTCGACCAACAAAATACAAACTTGAAGAAAACAGAATCATAAAGTATATCAGGTTTCATAGAGCAAAAACATTTCAAGTGCTACTCAACTGGCTTTAGGTGAGCCAGTCCTTTATTAGTATAAAAGTGCTTTGTTAATAGTTCTATCGCTCGAAGTGGAGTCGAAAGAGATGAGTTTTCAGTCTGCGCCGGAAGGTGTGTAAGCTATCTGCTGTCCTGATGTCAATGGGGAGCTCATTCCACCATCTTGGAGCCAGGATAGCAAACCCACGTGTTTTTGCTGATGGGAACTTGGGTCCCCCCTCGCAGCGAGGGCGCAGCGAGTCGTTTGGCTGATGCAGAGCGTAGTGCACGCGCTGGGGTGTACGGTTTAACCATGTCCTGGATGTAGGAAGGGCCAGATCCATTCGCAGCATGGTAAGCAAGTACCAGTGTCTTGAAGTGGATTCTAGCAGTTACCGGAAGCCAGTGAAGGGAGCGGAGGAGCGGAGTGGTGTGGGAGAATTTAGGAAGGTTGAAGACCAGACGAGCCGCTGCATTCTGGGATGAGCTGCAGAGGTCGGATGGCACATGCAGGTAGACCAGCCAGGAGGGAGTTGCAGTAGTCTAGGCGTGAGATGACGAGAGCCTGGACCAGAACCTGCGTCGCTTTCTGGGTCAGCTGGGGACGTATCTTCCTGATGTTGTAAAGCGTGAATCTGCAGCAACGGGTTGTAGCAGCGATGTTTGCAGTGAAGGACAGGTTGTTATCTAGGGTCACACCCAGATTCCTTGCAGTCTGAGTCGGGGAAACAACTGAGGTGCCGATGTTGATTGTTAGGTCAAGAGTGGGACAATCTTTTCCCGGGAGGAAGAGCAGCTCAGTCTTGTCAAGGTTGAGCTTGAGGTGATGAGCAGACATCCACTGAGAGAGTTGGCAAGTATGTCTATTGGTTACACTCACTCACTGTGTACGACAAGACACTTAAAGCTATTTTTAAACAGCAAGAAAATAATACATAAGCAGAGGTGGGAAGTAGTGGAGTACAAATACTTTGTTACTGTACTTCAGTACATGTTTCTGGTATCAGTACTTTACTCCACTACTTATTTTTCTGACGACTTTTTACTTTGACTTCTTACATGTTGAACACGAGTATCTGTACTTCTACTTGAAGTGGATGTGTGTACTTGCCCTCTCTGCAGGGCAGACACCTGGAGGCTGGAGGACAACTATTTACCATATTCTATTCGTAGACTTCTTGCACTACTTTTTATTTTGTATCTTCTTATATATGTTTCGTTGTTGGAGGAGCTCAGGTCAGAAGAATGTCAGTGCCATTTCTACACTGTAGCTTATGAGCATATGACAATAAAACCTTTGAATCTTGAAAACGGCATGCAGGCTTTGTTATGCAACGTGTGGAACCCCCCTGAAATGTCTCGGTGTGAACGGCCGTCTTTGAGCGTTCCCTCAGAGTTAGAGCACTCTGCAGCTGAAAGAGGTGCAACGTGTTAATGTGATACAAAGGTGTGGTGGTGTAGGGCTTCCTTTGTGGCTCACTCCAGGGTGTACGTTTCACCCCGTTTCCATGGAAATGAGTTCAGGGGCCTCGTTTATAAAGGGATATACGCTCAAAAAATGGCGTACGCCAGTTTCTACGCAATGTTTGCGATTGAGAAAATACTAACTTGACGGGAAAACGTGCGGTCCTCCACGCAAACTCTCACCCATGCGTACGCACTGAGCACAAACACGGGAGAGACGAGAAACTGCGACACCGTTGGCAGAAGGAAGAATGGAGAGAAATATGTGGAAATAATACCATGAATAAAATGTTACCTCTCATTTATCAGATATGAAGAATTCATTTGAGAGAGACGCACAGGCTGCAGTGGAGACGCTGCGCACAGATGATCGACAGCTGGGACACAAACCACCAAATACGAAAACATAATTCAGATCCAGTCGTCATGACTCCACTCCGGAGGGATTCCCCGATCACTTCTTACAGTCTCTCATCCAGGGGGGGTCTCCTGTCCCCGGTACAAACACACTGCCTGAGGAAGGCTATGTGTATTTCTTTTGTCATGAACCTTTTTCGGACCGACCTCCATGCTGCTGCTCTGGTTCAAACTGCATCCACCAAACAATATGATTTACCTCCACCTCCCCAAAATAACCTAAATCTGACACGGTGTGAGATGTCTTTTTGAGCTGTTCTGTCGTCATTTCCTGCGATCTTCTTCATAAAGTCAGTCAAAATGAATGAATGGGCGTTTCTTTGACTATTTATAGGCAAATGTGTTACGTGAAGCCCGCAAAAGCTGCACCGCATTTCGAGTCGATAGTGATTTATAAAGGGAAACCGGCGTAGGAAGTGCCGTACGCACTTTCCTCGCCGGTACGCAATGTTTGGTGAATCGGAAAATGTCGGAACATTTCTGTACCTATTTATGGATTTCTACTACGTAAGCAACCTTCCCACGAGAATCCTACGCACGGCGTTATACATGAGGCCCCAGGTCAGCTAGCAATCCACTTCAGTTTGCTTTTCCACCGCACCCATGTGTCTAAATCTATGTAGTTTGTTGTTTTGATTAACTTTTTGGAGATGTCTAACTCAGGGTGTACTCTTCCTAATGTCTGAGGTCTGATTAATGGTGTTTGCTCGGAGCCAATTAACCCTGTGAGTGCAAAGATAACAACTAATGGGCAAACCGTTTTTGACTGAATGTAGAGGCAAGGATTTAAGCCACTGAGGATCCGCTATCTTGACTTAATCGACGCACACTTAACTTGCCAGGTTAATAAAAGTCAGATACAAAGTTTCCAGTTGAACACAGTCCCTTTATTTTCCTGTTACTGGTGTCCATTTAACTCACTCCGTATTTCCATTCAAGATTCAAGGCTTTATCATCATGTGCACAGCAGCTACAGTGTAGATACAAAACTGAAGTCACAGGCTCCTCCAACAGAGCAACATGAATATATATATATGACATAAAACCAGGGTTCCTACCTGGAGAAGTCATGGAAATTCAAAATGCTAATTCCAGGCCCTGGAAAAGTTATGGAAAACAATATTTTTCCCAAAGTTGCATCAAATATAATTTATATTTTATCTAATCGCCGAAATAGTAATACTATAATGATAATACATACTGTATCGTAATGAAACGTAAGATGGCATTTAACTGACGAGGTGTTTTGCTGGTGAGAGATTTTTACAATCACGCCCTCAGTGGCTTTAGTCTGTAGGAGCTAGTAAGCCTGATATTGGATTTGTTTTAGATAGGCGCACCATGTTAAAATAAAAAAATGTCAGTGGTACCGCTGAGAGAGTAATTTCTTTGGTCATGGAAAATTAGGTGAAGGTCATGGAGAAGTCATGGAGAAGTCATTGAAAATCATTGGTGTATGAACCTTGTAAAAGAAATAAAATAGTGCCAGAGAATGTTTTGAGATGTGCAAGTAAATACAAATAAGTGCAAGAAGAGTCTATACACAAGTAAATGGAATGATATATTAGATACATAATAATTGTTCTTTACTCTCATTCACCATACAAGGCAGCTTAACGGTACCTCAGCATATGTTTGTTTATCGTGTGTGTGTGTGTGTGTGTGTGTGTGTGTGTGTGTGTGTGTGTGTGTGTGTGTGTGTGTGTTTTTTTATTTAACCTTTATTTAACCAGATAAAAAGCATTGAGATAACATCTCATTTACAATGCTGACCTGGCCAAGAAGGCAGCAACGTTACACATAACACAAACATATACAATACAGAGAACATAACTAAGAAAACAAAAGACGAAAAAGCAGTCACTACATTGAGCACATTAGGACAGTAAGAAAGGAACTACTTATTACTGTAAGAGCAGCTGGTGGTAAGGACCTCAGACAACTTCAATTTAAAACAGGCTATTGAGACAAGTGCCGTCAGTTTGAGGCGTGATTGAAGGTCGTTCCAAGACCAAGGACCATAATGAAAAAAGACTCCTTTTCCCAGCCGCAGGAACCTGGACCCGTATCCAGGCTCTGGGTCTGAGGTTGTGAGAGTCACAAACTGGAGCAAATCTGGCACATATGTGCAGTGGAAGCTTTCCTAAAATGGCTTTATACATTAATAAAAACCAATGCTGCATCCTACGCATAGTAAGTGAGGCTAGTCCAGTTAGGCTGTACAGTTTGCAATGATGAGTCCTATAGGGTGCATTTGATATATAACGCAGTGCAGCATGGTAGAGTGGGTCAAGTTTGGCCCAAACAGTGGGACAGGCAAATCTATAGATGGTATCACCGTAGTCGAGCTGGGACAGGAATAAGCCAGAGACCAACCTTTTACGGGATGAAGTTGAAAAACAACATTTAAGTCTGAAAAAGAAGCCAAGAGTGAATTTCTTTGTTAGAACTTCAATATGGTGTTTGAAGTTCAGATTACTGTCCAACCAAAAGCCCAGATATTTGTAGTTATCGACAAACTCAACAGAGACGGTGTCAGAGGCAAGAGGACGCTGACTTGGGAGCAAAGAGCATTGCTTTGGTTTTCTTACTGTTCAGTATAGTATAGTATTCGTTTATTTGTCCCCGAGGGAAAATGGGTTGCAGTACATCACAAAGGCATTTAAAAAGATACGATACGTCACTGACAACAACATAGACACAGATTAAAACAAACAGACATAAGAAAACCAGATATCGGCAGACATGACAAGCGGCCTATAGGCCCTCATTTGCGAAATAGGGGGGACAGGGCCAGACCAGCTGGGTAAACAGGGCGTCCTAGCCATCATTGATTCAGGAGTTTGATGGCTTGTGGGACTTTTTTAACAGAGGGGGACGATATCTCCGCCCGGATGGCAACAGTTCAAAGTAAGAGGCAAGAGGGTGTCTCAGGTCACTCACAATATTGTGTGCCAATTTTAAAACTCTGTCCTTGTATAAGCTTTCTATATTAGCAAATGAGATTCCTGTCAATTTACTGGACACTGTTACGGCCCTCCGACCTCCGTTCAATAGCAGTTTGGAATCAAGAAGCGCATGCTGCAGCGTGATAAAGTCAGATCTTTAATTGGAAACGGCCATATCCAGAGAAGGAGCACATGAATATACAATAGTGTCATCAGCATACATATGATAGGTAGAAAATTGAATCTGATTACAAATATTGTTTACATATAATAAAAAGAGCAAGGGCCCCAAAATAGAGCCCTGTGGAACTCCCTTCTCCAAGGTGACAGGCTCAGAGACAGTACTACCCAACCAGACGCATTGAGTACGGTCGGTTAGATAACTCTGAAACCAGCAAATGGCGTGATGACCGAAATGAGACACCTACATAGCATTAGACAGAACGATCTACAGAGTCAAATGCTTTGGCTTGGTCAATAAACAATGCAACACAAACATGTTTTTTATCCAAAGCAGCCTTAATATCGTCTAAGACTTTCAGACTGGCAGTCTCAGTACTGTGCTTTGATCTGAATCCAGATTGCATAGGGTTAAGGATGTTGTGTGAATTTAAAAAAAGTGTGTGTGTGTGTGTGTGTGTGTGTGTGTGTGTGTGTGTGTGTGTGTGTGTGTGTGTGTGTGTGGCCTAGCATTACTATACTTGTGGGGACCTAAATCTGTTTACACAGTCACGTGTGGGGACTCGCCTCCCTTATGGGGACAAATTGGAGGTCCCCATGAGGGGAATCATTAATTTTAGGTTGAAGACTTGGTTAGGGTTAGGGTTAGGGTTAGGCATGTGTTGGTTATGGTTAAGATTAGGATAAGTCTCCAGGAAATGCATGTAAGTCAATGTAATGTCCCCTGAAGTGATGTATACATGGTGTGTGTGTGTGTGTGTGTGTGTGTGTGTGTGTGTGTGTGTGTGTGTGTGTGTGTGTGTGTTTGTCATTATTACATTGTGTGGCCATGCATCAGACAGCCCAGTCACGCCGTGGGGTCCAATTTTTTTGTGGGGTCCAAAACCCTGGACCCCACAAATTTTACCTCATATTCATTATAATTAAGGTCAGAACTATGCCCTGTGAAGTTTTCAGGGTTGTCCCCAAAAATCACTTTTACCGACTTAGTGTGTATAAGTGTGCTAACAGGAGGTAACTCAGTATCAGCCACTACTGGCCAAGGCAGGTACTGCATCCCACACACACATTCCATTCTCCACACACACTTTGCTGAACTGCGCATGTGCAAGCAGCCATCTTCCAACATATTGAGCTGTTTGATTAGCTGGTAGCACTTAGCTCCTTAGCTTAGTGTCTTTAATGAAATACAGAATTAAAAACACAAATATATACATTTTTGGTGAGTTTGACTTGTGTTGTCACAATAACAAGCAATGAATCATTAATCATTAATTATGTAAATAACAAATATAAAAAGATTTGAGAGATTACAGACTACAGCTGTTGTTAGCATAAATGCTAACTTAACATTGAAAATGCCATAGACAAGCTAAACGTTAGCATACATGCTAACTTTACATTGAAATCGGCTTAGACAAGCTAACCGTTAGCATAAATGCTAACTTAACATTGAAAACGCCATAGACAAGCTAAACATTTGCAAAATGCTAAAATATTATGTTCTAAGAGTGCTCAGATCTTGTGCTTGAGTAAAAGATTACTCAGATATTGCACTTGTCACCTTTTTCATACCTGATGAGTTTACATCCCTGTATATATATATATATAAAATACAAATAAAAATGTTCTTAATATTAGCCTTGTTTTAATGGTCAGATTGGGTCACCTTGATTTAATATTGGGACATTCCTGGTGGGCGGAGACAGGAATTCTCATTGTGATAGCATGACCACCCTTACAGGATGTGCTGACTCTTTAAAACAAGCGCTCCATATGAGGACAGAACCACGTGAATTTCGTTTTGCACTTCACTGGCAGTGGGATCGTAGCTAAAAAGGTGAGTTATTATTTTAAAGGCACATATGTTACTGAACATTAACCAGGTAGCTTACATTCAGACTATGAAAATGTGTTTGCATGCTTTAAAATGTAGCAATCAACATGAAGTAACTCAGTAAAAAACAGTTATAGCAACAGGTTTTGTATATTAATAATTTCACTTTGGAGAGATTGCTACCTCATGTTAGCAGGCTAGCTAACGTTAGCTAACGTTGCTAGCATTGAAACACCTGCTTAGTCTGCTTCAATCTAGGGCTGCTCAATTAATCGTATTTTAATCGCAATTACGATTATGGCTTGCAACGATTACGAAAACAATGTAATTGAAATAAAACGATTATATTTTTATTTATTTTTTTGGAAATTATTTTTTTATTGGTTTTTCAGTTGAATTGTAATTACAGTTCAGGGTAATCAACTGTTAGAACATACTGTTCACATTTTTTTTCTCCAATAAATTGATGTTTTCAAGGTAAATGGATAATCGTTTTTAATAATGGTGATATCAATTATTGACCCAAATAATCGAGATTATGATTTTTGCCATAATCGAGCAGCCCTACTTCAATCCATCAACTAGATGTAATTGTCTAATACTTAAAGTATTTGAATGAATTGCAATAATTATGGTGGTGTCTGGTCACATTAACGCTTCATTGTTTTTGATTATAGGATACACTATGGCGGGACTGAGACGCAGGAAACCCCCCCTCAAGGATGCGATCGAACATGCAAGCGAGGCAGTTGACAAGACTGCAAAATTGGAAGTGATGTACATCAACTCTTTTAAAGGTATGTCTTTTTGTCATCAGTACAATTTGTGTTTTTATGTTCAAAGTTTTATCAGATCCTACAACCTTACTAGTACTTAGAGTTCATTGATTAAAGTACTGTTGCATTAATTGCATCCTCATACTATTGAGAGATGTTGTATTGAAGGGTGGGAAAGCTGAATTGTTTGCCTGGTCTAGTGTGCCAGGATAATGTATAAACCAAACCAGAGCTAATAACTATTATTACTATAAATATAAAACTCTAGTTTTGGTGGATTTTAATAAAAAACCATGGCAAGAAGATGAATAACTGTACATTTAATCATTTTAATAATAACCTGTAATTGGGATAGGTCGAGGGGTCTTTGCCACTTCTCATTTCCAAAAAGGAGACTTTGTGGTGGAGTACAGAGGGGAATTAATACATTCTGAAGAATCACAAAAGAGGAGGAGGATATATCATGTCAGCTGTGCTGTCTTTATGTTTGACTTCTACTGGCAAGAAAGAACATGGTGGTAAGTCCTAAATACAATTTTACATATTTGAAATTGAGTTGCAAGTTGTTATTTTATGAACATAAAACGTGGTTTATTTTTATTTATTAAGTGTTGATGCTGCACAAGAAGATTCCAGTCTAGGAAGATTAGTCAATGATGACCACAAACATCCAAACTGCAAAATGAAGAAGGTCATGGCAGAGAACAAGCCACACCTCTGTCTCTTTGCTCTTCGAGACATTAATCCTGGAGAAGAGATAATATACGATTACGGAGGAACTGATTGGCCTTGGAGAAAACAGGTTTGAAAAATATATTTGCAAAATTTCAAGTAGATTTGACAACGATTTATTTTCTTATGGGTGTGTTAGTAAATATTAGATTAGGAGTTATTCTCTTTCCTCGCATTTAGACTAACAGTTGTTTCTACCTTCTAATTTTTGGATCAGGTAAATGCACCGTCTTATCAATAATAATGTTGAATTATTCTTCAGGTTGGAGAGCCAGCTACTGCCATCGAGTCTTCTGAGGCTGAGATCCCCAGTACGAGTGAGCCAGCTCCTCAGAGATCTTCAATCTCCGACACACAGGTATGTCTTCAATGGATTTTCCCCTTGACTACATTTCCCTAATAATTCAGTATTTACAAATGTCCTGCTTTATTGATATTTGGTATTGGCATTTGATGGTTCAATTGGCTTTTCTGTAGATCAGTGTATCTCTGAATGTGTGCTGCTGAACACAGTCAGGTTTTTGTGATTAAATGGGGTCCAGTCAGAGGGACTAAAGCAGAGTAGTTTCACACACACATGTCAGGGGTCCTGTTGTTGTGGGGTCCACGTTACTGTGTTACTATCACCACATTCAACTACACTTCTTTTGGTTTTTCTGACCATAAACTTGGTGAAGCATCATGTTTGACATGTGTGCTCTAACGTTAGCTCAGTTTGCTTTGTACCATTCATACCAGCTGTTGGTGAGAGGTCAATTCATGCTCCCAGACTCCACCTACACCTCTTTTTAACTGTTTGAGTTACATGAGGCAACATATTTATAGCAGATACCAGAGCCAACCTAACATATCATATTAAAAACGATTATGAGTCACATAAACATTATCCAATACCTCCTTACTCATTGTGTGTAGGTTTTCTGTTCACGTTTAGTGTTGTTGCATTGAAACAATATATTAATAATGTTGAATTATTCTTCAGGTTGGAGAGCCAGCTACTGCCATCGAGTCTTCTGAGGCTGAGATCCCCAGTACGAGTGAGCCAGCTCCTCAGAGATCTTCAATCTCCGACACACAGGTATGTCTTCAATGGATTTTCCCCTTGACTACATTTCCCTAATAATTCAGTATTTACAAATGTCCTGCTTTATTGATATTTGGTATTGGCATTTGATGGTTCAATTGGCTTTTCTGTAGATCAGTGTATCTCTGAATGTGTGCTGCTGAACACAGTCAGGTTTTTGTGATTAAATGGGGTCCAGTCAGAGGGACTTAAAGCAGAGTAGTTTCACACACACATGTCAGGGGTCCTGTTGTTGTGGGGTCCACGTTACTGTGTTACTATCACCACATTCAACTACACTTCTTTTGGTTTTTCTGACCATAAACTTGGGGAAGCATCATGTTTGACATGTGTGCTCTAACGTTAGCTCAGTTTGCTTTGTACCATTCATACCAGCTGTTGGTGAGAGGTCAATTCATGCTCCCAGACTCCACCTACACCTCTTTTTAACTGTTTGAGTTACATGAGGCAACATATTTATAGCAGATACCAGAGCCAACCTAACATATCATATTAAAAACGATTATGAGTCACATAAACATTATCCAATACCTCCTTACTCATTGTGTGTAGGTTTTCTGTTCACGTTTAGTGTTGTTGCATTGAAACAATATATTAATAATGTTGAATTATTCTTCAGGTTGGAGAGCCAGCTACTGCCATCGAGTCTTCTGAGGCTGAGATCCCCAGTACGAGTGAGCCAGCTCCTCAGAGATCTTCAATCTCCGACACACAGGTATGTCTTCAATGGATTTTCCCCTTGACTACATTTCCCTAATAATTCAGTATTTACAAATGTCCTGCTTTATTGATATTTGGTATTGGCATTTGATGGTTCAATTGGCTTTTCTGTAGATCAGTGTATCTCTGAATGTGTGCTGCTGAACACAGTCAGGTTTTTGTGATTAAATGGGGTCCAGTCAGAGGGACTATAGCAGAGTAGTTTCACACACACATGTCAGGGGTCCTGTTGTTGTGGGGTCCACGTTACTGTGTTACTATCACCACATTCAACTACACTTCTTTTGGTTTTTCTGACCATAAACTTGGTGAAGCATCATGTTTGACATGTGTGCTCTAACGTTAGCTCAGTTTGCTTTGTACCATTCATACCAGCTGTTGGTGAGAGGTCAATTCATGCTCCCAGACTCCACCTACACCTCTTTTTAACTGTTTGAGTTACATGAGGCAACATATTTATAGCAGATACCAGAGCCAACCTAACATATCATATTAAAAACGATTATGAGTCACATAAACATTATCCAATACCTCCTTACTCATTGTGTGTAGGTTTTCTGTTCACGTTTAGTGTTGTTGCATTGAAACAATATATTAATAATGTTGAATTATTCTTCAGGTTGGAGAGCCAGCTACTGCCATCGAGTCTTCTGAGGCTGAGATCCCCAGTACGAGTGAGCCAGCTCCTCAGAGATCTTCAATCTCCGACACACAGGTATGTCTTCAATGGATTTTCCCCTTGACTACATTTCCCTAATAATTCAGTATTTACAAATGTCCTGCTTTATTGATATTTGGTATTGGCATTTGATGGTTCAATTGGCTTTTCTGTAGATCAGTGTATCTCTGAATGTGTGCTGCTGAACACAGTCAGGTTTTTGTGATTAAATGGGGTCCAGTCAGAGGGACTTATAGCAGAGTAGTTTCACACACACATGTCAGGGGTCCTGTTGTTGTGGGGTCCACGTTACTGTGTTACTATCACCACATTCAACTACACTTCTTTTGGTTTTTCTGACCATAAACTTGGTGAAGCATCATGTTTGACATGTGTGCTCTAACGTTAGCTCAGTTTGCTTTGTACCATTCATACCAGCTGTTGGTGAGAGGTCAATTCATGCTCCCAGACTCCACCTACACCTCTTTTTAACTGTTTGAGTTACATGAGGCAACATATTTATAGCAGATACCAGAGCCAACCTAACATATCATATTAAAAACGATTATGAGTCACATAAACATTATCCAATACCTCCTTACTCATTGTGTGTAGGTTTTCTGTTCACGTTTAGTGTTGTTGCATTGAAACAATATATTAATAATGTTGAATTATTCTTCAGGTTGGAGAGCCAGCTACTGCCATCGAGTCTTCTGAGGCTGAGATCCCCAGTACGAGTGAGCCAGCTCCTCAGAGATCTTCAATCTCCGACACACAGGTATGTCTTCAATGGATTTTCCCCTTGACTACATTTCCCTAATAATTCAGTATTTACAAATGTCCTGCTTTATTGATATTTGGTATTGGCATTTGATGGTTCAATTGGCTTTTCTGTAGATCAGTGTATCTCTGAATGTGTGCTGCTGAACACAGTCAGGTTTTTGTGATTAAATGGGGTCCAGTCAGAGGGACTATAGCAGAGTAGTTTCACACACACATGTCAGGGGTCCTGTTGTTGTGGGGTCCACGTTACTGTGTTACTATCACCACATTCAACTACACTTCTTTTGGTTTTTCTGACCATAAACTTGGTGAAGCATCATGTTTGACATGTGTGCTCTAACGTTAGCTCAGTTTGCTTTGTACCATTCATACCAGCTGTTGGTGAGAGGTCAATTCATGCTCCCAGACTCCACCTACACCTCTTTTTAACTGTTTGAGTTACATGAGGCAACATATTTATAGCAGATACCAGAGCCAACCTAACATATCATATTAAAAACGATTATGAGTCACATAAACATTATCCAATACCTCCTTACTCATTGTGTGTAGGTTTTCTGTTCACGTTTAGTGTTGTTGCATTGAAACAATATATTAATAATGTTGAATTATTCTTCAGGTTGGAGAGCCAGCTACTGCCATCGAGTCTTCTGAGGCTGAGATCCCCAGTACGAGTGAGCCAGCTCCTCAGAGATCTTCAATCTCCGACACACAGGTATGTCTTCAATGGATTTTCCCCTTGACTACATTTCCCTAATAATTCAGTATTTACAAATGTCCTGCTTTATTGATATTTGGTATTGGCATTTGATGGTTCAATTGGCTTTTCTGTAGATCAGTGTATCTCTGAATGTGTGCTGCTGAACACAGTCAGGTTTTTGTGATTAAATGGGGTCCAGTCAGAGGGCTTATAGCAGAGTAGTTTCACACACACATGTCAGGGGTCCTGTTGTTGTGGGGTCCACGTTACTGTGTTACTATCACCACATTCAACTACACTTCTTTTGGTTTTTCTGACCATAAACTTGGTGAAGCATCATGTTTGACATGTGTGCTCTAACGTTAGCTCAGTTTGCTTTGTACCATTCATACCAGCTGTTGGTGAGAGGTCAATTCATGCTCCCAGACTCCACCTACACCTCTTTTTAACTGTTTGAGTTACATGAGGCAACATATTTATAGCAGATACCAGAGCCAACCTAACATATCATATTAAAAACGATTATGAGTCACATAAACATTATCCAATACCTCCTTACTCATTGTGTGTAGGTTTTCTGTTCACGTTTAGTGTTGTTGCATTGAAACAATATATTAATAATGTTGAATTATTCTTCAGGTTGGAGAGCCAGCTACTGCCATCGAGTCTTCTGAGGCTGAGATCCCCAGTACGAGTGAGCCAGCTCCTCAGAGATCTTCAATCTCCGACACACAGGTATGTCTTCAATGGATTTTCCCCTTGACTACATTTCCCTAATAATTCAGTATTTACAAATGTCCTGCTTTATTGATATTTGGTATTGGCATTTGATGGTTCAATTGGCTTTTCTGTAGATCAGTGTATCTCTGAATGTGTGCTGCTGAACACAGTCAGGTTTTTGTGATTAAATGGGGTCCAGTCAGAGGGCTTATAGCAGAGTAGTTTCACACACACATGTCAGGGGTCCTGTTGTTGTGGGGTCCACGTTACTGTGTTACTATCACCACATTCAACTACACTTCTTTTGGTTTTTCTGACCATAAACTTGGTGAAGCATCATGTTTGACATGTGTGCTCTAACGTTAGCTCAGTTTGCTTTGTACCATTCATACCAGCTGTTGGTGAGAGGTCAATTCATGCTCCCAGACTCCACCTACACCTCTTTTTAACTGTTTGAGTTACATGAGGCAACATATTTATAGCAGATACCAGAGCCAACTTAACATATCATATTAAAAACGATTATGAGTCACATAAACATTATCCAATACCTCCTTACTCATTGTGTGTAGGTTTTCTGTTCACGTTTAGTGTTGTTGCATTGAAACAATATATTAATAATGTTGAATTATTCTTCAGGTTGGAGAGCCAGCTACTGCCATCGAGTCTTCTGAGGCTGAGATCCCCAGTACGAGTGAGCCAGCTCCTCAGAGATCTTCAATCTCCGACACACAGGTATGTCTTCAATGGATTTTCCCCTTGACTACATTTCCCTAATAATTCAGTATTTACAAATGTCCTGCTTTATTGATATTTGGTATTGGCATTTGATGGTTCAATTGGCTTTTCTGTAGATCAGTGTATCTCTGAATGTGTGCTGCTGAACACAGTCAGGTTTTTGTGATTAAATGGGGTCCAGTCAGAGGGACTAAAGCAGAGTAGTTTCACACACACATGTCAGGGGTCCTGTTGTTGTGGGGTCCACGTTACTGTGTTACTATCACCACATTCAACTACACTTCTTTTGGTTTTTCTGACCATAAACTTGGGGAAGCATCATGTTTGACATGTGTGCTCTAACGTTAGCTCAGTTTGCTTTGTACCATTCATACCAGCTGTTGGTGAGAGGTCAATTCATGCTCCCAGACTCCACCTACACCTCTTTTTAACTGTTTGAGTTACATGAGGCAACATATTTATAGCAGATACCAGAGCCAACCTAACATATCATATTAAAAACGATTATGAGTCACATAAACATTATCCAATACCTCCTTACTCATTGTGTGTAGGTTTTCTGTTCACGTTTAGTGTTGTTGCATTGAAACAATATATTAATAATGTTGAATTATTCTTCAGGTTGGAGAGCCAGCTACTGCCATCGAGTCTTCTGAGGCTGAGATCCCCAGTACGAGTGAGCCAGCTCCTCAGAGATCTTCAATCTCCGACACACAGGTATGTCTTCAATGGATTTTCCCCTTGACTACATTTCCCTAATAATTCAGTATTTACAAATGTCCTGCTTTATTGATATTTGGTATTGGCATTTGATGGTTCAATTGGCTTTTCTGTAGATCAGTGTATCTCTGAATGTGTGCTGCTGAACACAGTCAGGTTTTTGTGATTAAATGGGGTCCAGTCAGAGGGCTTATAGCAGAGTAGTTTCACACACACATGTCAGGGGTCCTGTTGTTGTGGGGTCCATGGTAATTGGATGATAAAGTAAACATTTAAAAGAAAGATAATTTAATATTTATCTGTAATTCATTTTTTAGTCCTAATAAATCATTGAAATGTTTTTCATACGTTTTTAAATCAAGACATTTAAATGTTTTTTTTAAATGTATACTTATATTAACAATGTCAGCCGTTACTCTTTCCATATGATTATAAGTTAATTAATTTGAAAAAGCACTTCAACATTTGAATAATTTATTTTTTATATTTCATTCACTGTTATAGATTCAGCCAGAAGCTAAAGTAATGGCTTTGCTCTATATTGACACAAATCTAATGTCACGTTGCTCAATGAAATGGTACATGTTATGAAAGAAATATCAAACGTTTTCAGTTTTCTTAATGCTAGTTCATATACATACATCAATGTTTGCGTGTTATGTTAGCATATTCTTTACTATGTTTTCTTTTCTTTAGCATTTAGGTGAAACAGAGTCCTATCTTTTAAAGAAAAAATATGGGATGATGGTTTCCCTTGTAAACTACACAGATTCAGACGAATCTCAGAGTCCGTCCCGAATTGCCATCCATGACGATAGCTCTCAGGTATTGTCATACATTCAGTTTTTCGTGTATTCATGTATTATGTATCATATATATTTCTATTGATTTATTGGTACAAATGCCAACTACATACATTTATTTTGGACACTCCAGGCATGGAGTCCAGGTACTGACATTGAACTCAAAGAAGACAAAGATATTTTCCCAATGCTGAGGAGGACTAAAAGCATACAGGTAAGCAACATTTATGTAGAGATGATCAATGTACTAATCCTTATATGTTGTTACTGGTGGTTTCAATACATTGTAATTTAAAGTCTGAATAGCAATTGTTTAATAGGTGAAGTAATTTATAATTTCTTTTCTTAAGATGACCAGCCAGATTGAGTTTGATTCAGATGAGCTCTTTGACCCCAGCTCAGCGGACAGTGGAGAGGAATATATTCCTAAAACGAGTGAAGACTCTTCTGGTACAGACACAAGCGAAGTTATTGACATAGTCCACAAAAAAGACAGCATGCTTGGACGCCAATACTTTCAAAAGCTGTCTCACATCAGTGATGAATGTCTCTTACCAACCCAAGTGAACAGTAGTTCTTCACAGCAGGTGCCCAAGAGAGGACGCTCCCCCTCAAGAAGAGATAGCAATTCCATTATTAAACGCAAAAGACAATGTTTAGGCAGTGGATCCTGTCCCACAACACGAACCATAGGGGGTAAATCGTTAAAACAGAGTATAGTTGGCGACACTGGATCCGTATCTGAAAACTCGACACATGAAGTTGAACCAAATCTTCCTGATGGGGCCTCTTCCCTTCTTACAGAAAACAAAGTAGCTGAAGGTTCACGTTCACCTTGCATACCTGCCGTTTGTAAAAAGGAGGATGGGTCAAGAATGTACAACAAAAAGCAATATTGTTTGTACTGTAAGATAGGAGTTGGAAAAATAGCAAGGCATTTGGAGCGTGCGCATCACAATAAGCCTGACGTTGCACAGGCTTTGTCCTTCCCAAAAGGTTCTAAAGAAAGAAGAATGCATTTGGAACATTTAAGAAACAGAGGCAACTTCGCCCACAATGTTGAGGTATTAAATGCTGGCGTTGGAAATCTTGTTTCTCGCAAGCAACCCAAACAGGACTCTCAAGCACAGAATTTCCTCCATTGTGTTTATTGTCAAGGATTGTTCAACAAGAAACTCCTTTGGCGGCACATGAAGATCTGCAAGTTCAAACCCGATGTTCCACAAAAACCTGGCAAAACCCGTGCCCAGGCCCTGTCTGCATTTGCAGTACCTCCACCACCTGGCGTCAAGATAGAGTTTTGGAAGCTGTTAAACAACATGGTTCAAGATGATGTTTACATTGCTGTCAAATCTGATGTATGTATCATGGAGTATGGTGAGCACCTGTATAACAGGCTTGGATATGATGTTGGCAAGCATGAATACATACGGCAGAAACTGAGGGAGCTTGGAAGGCTTCTGGTATGTTCGAGGAAAACTACTCCCTTAAAGACTATTCAAGACCATGTCAAACCCATCAATTTCTTGTATGTTGTGCAAGCAGTCAAACATGTGGCAGGCTTCGACAGTGAAACCAATACATACAAGTGCCCAAGTCTTGCCCTTAAAATTGGACATAGCTTGAAAAAGATGTCAATGCTTGTTGAAAGCCGTGCAAACGTACAGAGCAACTACTCAGCAGCTAAAGATGCTCGTACGTTCCGCAGAGTATATGAAACCCGATGGAATGAACTGATTTCTGCCGCATCACTGAGAACCCTTCAGGAATCCAAGTGGAATGCTCCTCAGTTGCTTCCATTTACAAAAGATGTCCAGACTCTCCATTCTTATTTAGATGTGCAACAACAAGAAGTTCACATTAAATTGTCTGCAGATAAATCTCCCCAGACATGGTCACAGTTAGCAAAGGTCACTTTGACACAAGTCATTTTGTTTAACCGACGTAGAGCAGGGGAAGTTTCAAAAATGCCCCTATCTGCATATTTGTCTCAAAATCCATCACATCCTCAGGAAGATGTAAATATTGCCCTGTCAGAACTAGAAAAGAAACTATGTAAATACTTCAGGAGGATAGAGATAAGAGGAAAGAGGGGAAGAAAGGTCCCTGTGCTTTTGACCCCAGCAATGCAGCAAGCACTGGATCTGCTCGTCGGCACACGGCAGGAATGTGGGGTTCCTAAGGAGAACATTTACTTGTTTGCGAGACCATCTGCTTTCACCTGCTACCGCGGTTCTGATTGCCTTCGATACTTTGCCAAGGCCTGTGGTGCAAAGAATCCTGAAAGTCTCACCTCTACAAAACTACGCAAGCAAACTGGAACTCTGTCTCAGGTTCTTAACCTCACCAATACAGAGCTGGATCTGTTGGCAGATTTTCTCGGCCATGACATAAGAGTGCATCGGCAATTCTACAGACTTCCTGAGGGCACCCTTCAGCTTGCTAAGATCAGCAAACTTCTCATGGCCTTGGAGCAAGGACGCCTGGCAGAATTCCAGGGCAAGACCCTGGATGACATCAGCATTGATCCTGAGGGTAAAATCTTTTTTTACATGTTCATACATGAAATACCATTTCTGTTTCCAAAGTAATTGTACTTGTATATAAAAACATATTTTTCTAGGGCATTATTGGAGCATGTCAGACTACATTTAAGTGCATTGTGCTTTTACTAATTAATTCTTCATTCTCCTTCCTCTAACCCCAAACTTACAGAGAATGTGCACATGGACAGCGACAATGAGACAGCGTGTGAGTCAGACTCACAAGGTAAATATTATTTTTAAGTGGGACCATGCTATGTCCCATTCAAGTTTGTGGGATATGATCCTGATCTTTAGTACTGTACCATTTTGTATCAGCTGTATCGGCAAGTCAGATTGTTGTAATTACCATAATTTTGATTAGATTTTTGAGCTACTTCATAAAAATACATTAAATATTGCGTCATAAATACAAAATTGTAAGACTTAAATTACTGATGTGATATGAATGAAAGATTACTTTGATATTACAAACCAGTTCACACTGTAGAGCTCAGCTGTAAATAAAAGCAGCGTAGAAATACAAGTTTGTTTGGATAGACAAAAGGAGGGAGAACACAGTAAAGAAAGGATCAGATTTAGTTTTTAGCCATTATACACCCATTAAAAAAAGCCGGATCAAATCTTCGAGTTTTAGCTCGGGATATATCTAATTTTCTTGCAACACCTAATTGATTATTTTGTATATCTGGTTTTCAGAGGGTCAAGTCACATCCACTCAGATGGAGAATAAAACATCAATGAGAGATGGGAGCAATACAGATGAAGCATCGCAACAGGGCCCTATGACACCTCCACCAGCCGCTCAACCACAGACCGAGAGAAGGCAAAAAGGTCAACTTTTTAGACCATACTTTGTTACTGAATGCTCTTCCATGGTTGATGTAATGTTTCATGGTTCTACACTGACATATTTTAGATCTGCTTGTGTATAATGTTAACTCTTTTGAATATATAACATTACATTTGCATCTTCTATTTGCTCTCTTGCATTTTCAGTTACTGGTTAGCAATTTTTCTTTGTTTCAATCCAATGTAAAGGGGTTATTTCAAACGCATTAGAAAATGTATACCTAGTTTACCACCAGGATTATGCAGTAGTTTTGGTACGTTCATGTGTGAGGTTTTGAGATATTCTCCTCTGAAACTTCTGCCACCATGCCCTTTATATCTAAGGTCAATGGAATCAGAATTATTGCTGACATTCTGGGAGAATGTCGTAAAACTACTTAATGTGTATTATTATTTATTATTATGTTTTGTACCAATCAATATTGATTTATTACAGAATCTAAAATGGAGACAGACATATATGAATAACAACAAGTAGCATAATATGTAAATAAATTCTATCAACTTTTTCTCTCAAATAACTTTTCCATAGCAGTTCCAGAAAAACACAAAATAATGTATTTGTCATTTTTATACAGGTCGGCAGCCTTTCAAGAAAAAGCTGTGGGAAAAGACGGAGATCCAAGCTGTTGAGAAGCACCTGATGTCTTTCATTAACACATGTCGCGTTCCGCGGAAAAGCGACTGCGATAAGTGTCTTAAAATGGAAGGAGAAGCACTCAAACAAAGAAATTGGTTGGCCATAAAGTTTTATATAAAGAATCGGATCACAGCTCTCAAGAGCAAAATGTAAAGTGATCATTGATGTCTGTTGACACCATTACTTTTTTTTGTAAAGTGTAATGCTTGCAAAAGTTAAATGTTTGATGTAAGCCGCTATACAAATATATAGATCATACTTTATTTCTTCTTTCACCCCTCATTGATGTCCTCTTAATACCTCCTTTTCTTTTATCTGAATTATTCACAATTTCCTCTTCAACCTTATCTATTTGATCTTCTCTTACCTCTATGCTTTTTAAATCTCATCTCTTTTTTGTAATCTTCCTTTTATCTGAACTACCTTATCATCTCTTCTAGTTTCTCATATTATCTTGTTTTTTTCTTAACACAATTTAATCTTGTCCCTTTTCACACTTTCAATTTCCTCATTTCTTTCAATATCATCTGGAAATACATTATTATATATATATATTTATATATATAAATAATAATGTATTCTAATGTATTGTATGTAATAATTAAAAGTCTAATAACGACAATCTCCTTGTATTTACTGGAAAGCTCTATAATAACATTGTATTGCTTAAATGGAAATTACAATGACTATTTAAGCAGAATACCCATATAAGCATGACTTGTATGGCTCCAATAATTAACACTTAGAACACAAACCCCTCTTTATTTAAAAAGAAGGAAACTGATGCAAATTCAGTAAATGTACTGTGAGTCTCATTCACGAGTTCAGACATCCCTGTGTCACAGTGGTTAAATAGACTAATAAAAAGCATTACTATAATAGCTTAAATATTAATTAAAATGCTATCAGTACATTAGAATTCAATATAATTGTGTCACAACAGAAGCTACATGTTGACACTAAAGGTGAAAATCCTTCTGCATCATGATAGCCCTCACTTTGACAGTCAAAGGTGTTGCATTGTTACCTAAAGTAAGTTTAGTAATAGTGTGCTAAGTGGCCCCACTAATGTTTTAAACCAGACAGTGTATTTTTGGAGCCCACACATGACTAAAAGCCAGACAGTGTGTATATATGGACCCCTCCTGTAACTCTGTACCTGACAAGACCCCATGAAACGGGTTATAGTCCGGTCAGTGACCTCTACTTTCTCTGATTGATAATTTGAAGTGAAATCTTTGTTTGAGTCCACTTCAGGATTCTGCCTGATTTTTTACAGTGCTGTACAACCTTCAGAAAGGGTGGACCCCAAAAGGGATGGTCTGGTCAGGTACCCCCAGAATGTAATAAAGACAAGGGTGTGTGTGTGTGTGTGTGTGTGTGTGTGTGTGTGTGTGTGTGTGTGTGTGTGTGTGTGTGTGTGTGTGTGTGTGTGCGTGTGCGTGTGCGGGGCTCAAGTTTGAATATTCACCCATTTAGTTTCAGATTATTTATTTTTTTCTGAATCCAATTCATCTGATCAACAACAGGAATGTTGGACACCTACTTACTTTTGGGTTTTTAATATCTAAACCCTAAATATACAATATAATTTATTATTTCCATTGACTGCTTTAAATCCAGGCGGAAAACATACTTTTATTCCCTAGCGTTTGACTCCTTATCTCGCTGATAGTGTCTATGCCTTATTTTATGAAAGGTTGTTCTGTACTGCACTTTGGTCACATGGGTTGTTTTTTAATGTGCTTTATTAATACATGTGATTGATTGATTGATATAGAGATGATGTGTGTGAAGGTGCATTAGTTTAATCTAACTGACGGTGTGTTCAGGTGCTGCCGGGCCGCGGCTCTTCACCATCCATCAGATCGATGCCAGCCCCAACAACCTGCCCAAAGCCCACACCTGGTGAGCAGACATCCACCCTGACCTGCTGTGTTTCTACTAATGTCATTATTTCTTTCCTTAGAATAGTTTAGGAATTGTAAGGTGTCCTTGGTGCATCATCGATTTTATTATATTTTCGTTCCCTCTTTTTTCCCCAGTTTTAACCGGATTGACATTCCTCCATACGAGCTTTACGACAAACTGTACGACAAGCTGCTCACTGCCATCGAGGAGACGTGTGGCTTCGCTGTGGAGTAACAGATCCTCTCTGCAGGAGCTCAGAGACGACCGAGGATCCGCTGCGTCTTCACTATGTCTTTTTCTATCATTGAAAAGAATCTCTTCAGCTGCTAATAACTCAAGACTCTTTACTAACTCGTGGAACCTGCAAGAAGCTGCTGGCTCTTCCCTTTTTTATATTTTACAAACTGTACTCCATGTAGCAACGCTCCATCTTTCCAAGCAGAACACAAAGTCAGTCCTCCTTGAAATGACATTAACTACAAAGTGTGTTTGCTAGGGTTAATACAGAGGTGCAGGGATGATGTATTTCTGTTAAAAGACCCTGAAGGCAGCATCTCCCTGGTCCAATGGGTTCTCTCCATGTGATTTTGGATTGTTGCAGGAAATAATCTTAGTGTTTATGATGCTTACACGTTTAGTTCAGCAGGATAATCTCCACATATTAACTCCACTTTATGATCGCTGAAGTAAAAAGCTAACATTCGGCTATAAAGGAACTACAGCACGGTCACATGACTTCACGTGACCACCGCTAAGCTAAAGGTGGCTAATGTTGGGCTATAAAGGAACTACAGCACGGTCACATGACTTCACGTCACCACCGCTAAGCTAAAGGTGGCTAATGTTGGGCTATAAAGGCACTACAGCACGGTCACATGACTTCACGTCACCACCGCTAAGCTAAAGATGGCTAATGTTGGGCTATAAAGGAACTACAGCACGGTCACATGACTTCACGTGACCACCGCTAAGCTAAAGGCGGCTAATGTTGGGCTATAAAGGAACTACAGCACGGTCACATGACTTCACGTCACCACCGCTAAGCTAAAGGCGGCTAATGTTGGGCTATAAAGGAACTATAGCACGGTCACATGACTTCACGTCACCACCGCTAAGCTAAAGGCGGCTAATGTTGGGCTATAAAGGAACTACAGCACGGTCACATGACTTCACGTCAACACCGCTAAGCTAAAAGCGGCTAATGTTAGGCTATAAAGGAACTACAGCACGGTCACATGACTTCACGTCAACACCGCTAAGCTAAAGGCGGCTAATGTTGGGCTATAAGGAACTACAGCACGGTCACATGACTTCACGTCACCACCGCTAAGCTAAAGCGGCTAATGTTGGGCTATAAAGGAACTACAGCACGGTCACATGACTTCACGTCAACACTGCTAAGCTAAAGGCGGCTAATGTTGGGCTATAAAGGAACTACAGCACGGTCACATGACTTCACGTCAACACCGCTAAGCTAAAGGCGGCTAATGTTTGACATGATGACGTTTAATCGTCTCATTTAGACACTTGTTATCAACCGCTGTTTTAAAATGTACCAGTGGGGTATTTACTGATGTATTTTATGTCGTAGAACAAAACGTTAAAATCTCTTCAGCTTGTGTTAACTACAGAACTTATTTCAGGCTCACAACGAAAAACACATTCAGAAAACCATTGACTTCCAGACCAGGGAGTGCTAAAATGCTAACTAATATCCAGGTTTTAGGACTCATTCCTGCACCTCTCTATTGCCACGCCTTGACATACGACTGCTTTGTGGCCACTTCACATCAATCAAGAGCTCTAGCTAGCCACATTCTCAGGAGATGTCATTTGATTATACGAGAAGAAAACCCATCTGTCTTGATTTCCTGAATGTTACGGGGTTAAAAAGGTCTTTTAAATTCACCCACAGCATGTGTCCTTATGAGCTTTTGGTTGAAAGGGAACTGAGAGACATGAGTCCTGTTCTCTCTGTTCGCTAAACGATAAAACCAGTGATGTCTTTATTTCTAAAAAGAGGGATTGTTTTGTATTAAAAATGAAAGTCTTGAATGTTTTCAAAAAGATGCTGCCTGTCTAGCAATCTCTAATGACCGTGGACTGTTCTTAACATTTGCATACACTTAAAAAAATAATCGATGTATGTGGACATGTGTATGCAAAGTGAAGTGTCCTCTGATGGTGCTTTGTACAGTAACGAGATATTGTTCATATGTGTGGATCCGACGACCTGTAATTTATCTTTTAACTTAAGTAGGAAAAAAATGAAATTGCACACGAGCAGATCGATGTGTGTTTAACGAGACTTTTCTAACACATTTACAGTCCAGTGCACACGCTTTCTGTTCCGACACTACACGCAAAAACACGACCCGTTTTTATCAAGAGAGGCGCTTTGTTTTTTTAATAGCATGATCCACTAGCAGGACTATAACTCTCATAGCTGACTGATGCAATTTATGTTAACACTATCATTTTGTAAGAGTATTTTATTTTTGTGTGTGATCAGTTCTAATTAAACTTGCCTTTGTCTAAAATGTAAGGCCTTGTACGAAGATACTCGCTGTCCTTTTTCCATGTTTTTATTATGTTATAAAAAGCTTTTTCATCTGAATTATTGTTATTTAACACTTTGGTACAGTAGTTATTTAAAGAGGCCCTATTACGCTTATACGAGTAGAGGCACTACATACTGATATACACCTGAACATCAGCAGGAGAGGACTCTTTAAAGTAGAAGCACTACATACTGATATACACCTGAACATCAGCAGGAGAGGACTCTTTAAAGTAGAGACACTACATACTGATATACACCTGAACATCAGCAGGAGAGGACTCTTTAAAGTAGAGACACTACATACTGATATACACCTGAACATCAGCAGGAGAGGACTCTTTAAAGTAGAGACACTACATACTGATATACACCTGAACATCAGCAGGAGAGGACTCTTTAAAGTAGAAGCACTACATACTGATATACACCTGAACATCAGCAGGAGAGGACTCTTTAAAGTAGAGACACTACATACTGATATACACCTGAACATCAGCAGGAGAGGACTCTTTAAAGTAGAGACACTACATACTGATATACACCTGAACATCAGCAGGAGAGGACTCTTTAAAGTAGAAGCACTACATACTGATATACACCTGAACATCAGCAGGAGAGGACTCTTTAAAGTAGAGACACTACATACTGATATACACCTGAACATCAGCAGGAGAGGACTCTTTAAAGTAGAGACACTACATACTGATATACACCTGAACATCAGCAGGAGAGGACTCTTTAAAGTAGAGACACTACATACTGATATACACCTGAACATCAGCAGGAGAGGACTCTTTAAAGTATAGACACTACATACTGATATACACCTGAACATCAGCAGGAGAGGACTCTTTAAAGTAGAGACACTACATACTGATATACACCTGAACATCAGCAGGAGAGGACTCTTTAAAGTAGAGACACTACATACTGATATACACCTGAACATCAGCAGGAGAGGACTCTTTAAAGTAGAGACACTACATACTGATATACACCTGAACATCAGCAGGAGAGGACTCTTTAAAGTAGAAGCACTACATACTGATATACACCTGAACATCAGCAGGAGAGGACTCTTTAAAGTAGAGACACTACATACTGATATACACCTGAACATCAGCAGGAGAGGACTCTTTAAAGTAGAGACACTACATACTGATATACACCTGAACATCAGCAGGAGAGGACTCTTTAAAGTAGAGACACTACATACTGATATACACCTGAACATCAGCAGGAGAGGACTCTTTAAAGTAGAGACACTACATACTGATATACACCTGAACATCAGCAGGAGAGGACTCTTTAAAGTAGAGACACTACATACTGATATACACCTGAACATCAGCAGGAGAGGACTCTTTAAAGTAGAGACACTACATACTGATATACACCTGAACATCAGCAGGAGAGGACTCTTTAAAGTAGAGACACTACATACTGATATACACCTGAACATCAGCAGGAGAGGACTCTTTAAAGTAGAGACACTACATACTGATATACACCTGAACATCAGCAGGAGAGGACTCTTTAAAGTAGAGACACTACATACTGATATACACCTGAACATCAGCAGGAGAGGACTCTTTAAAGTAGAGACACTACATACTGATATACACCTGAACATCAGCAGGAGAGGACTCTTTAAAGTAGAGACACTACATACTGATATACACCTGAACATCAGCAGGAGAGGACTCTTTAAAGTAGAAGCACTACATACTGATATACACCTGAACATCAGCAGGAGAGGACTCTTTAAAGTAGAAGCACTACATACTGATATACACCTGAACATCAGCAGGAGAGGACTCTTTAAAGTAGAGCACTACATACTGATATACACCTGAACATCAGCAGGAGAGGACTCTTTAAAGTAGAAGCACTACATACTGATATACACCTGAACATCAGCAGGAGAGGACTCTTTAAAGTAGAAGCAGTACATACTGATATACACTTGAACATCAGCAGGAGAGGACTCTTTAAAGTAGAGACACTGATATACACCTGAACATCAGCAGGAGAGGACTCTTTAAAGTAGAGACACTACATACTGATATACACCTGAGTATCAGCAGGAGAGGACTCTTTAAAGTAGAGACACTGATATACACCTGAACATCAGCAGGAGAGGACTCTTTAAAGTAGAGACACTAAATACTGATATCAACTTGAAAATGACAAGTATAGGGCCCCTTTAAATTAGATTGGATTTTAATTAGTGATGATTAATGTGTTTATCATTTACATTCTGCTTCTAGTAAATGTGGAGCTGACTTCCAGTTATCTTAAATCACAGAAATACATTATAATTAATACGTTCATTTATATTTCTTATTCATAATCTGATTCTGTAAACAGATCAAATGTAGTGAAGTAAAGGGAATGATTCTTCCAATATGAAGTGGAGTAGAAGTATCAAGCCGTATACAATGGGAATACTCAGTTAAAGTACCTCAAAATGATACTGGAGTACAGTACTTGAGTACGGGGACACAGAGACTTTACATTTGAATGTCTCTGACCTCCCACTGATACCAGTCCGGATTAAAACGTCTGGCAGATTGGTCAAAATGGGGGGGGGAAGGGGAAAAGGACAATAGATAATGAAGCTGTTGGAAGATAGGTGTCAAGTACAATTTCTTTGTTTTGTCTCGTAATTATGCAACTGCAACTAACAGAAAGGTCTACGTCGGCACAAACTCACATATTCCCTGTGTATAGAAATACCTCTATCTCAATTTACTCTGCCTCAAGTAAAAGTCCTGCATTTAAAACCTCTTAAAACAAAGTATAAGCATCAATATATGATTAAAATACCCAAAGTTAAAGCACTATTATTGATGCATTAATGTGTTTATGCTGCAGCTGGTGACAGTGGAGCTCATTGGAAATACTTTTCGAGGTAAATTGAGTTTGGTGACAGTTGTTGAAAAATAATGAAAGATATAATAATAGGAATAAAAAAGTAAGGTCATTTATAATAAGATATTATATTCATATAAGATATACAACATGTCAAATAAAAGATAAAAATAAAAGAATTACATGTTGAATGCCAGCAAAAATACTGCTAGGTAGCCTAATCTGTGTTATATATGTTATCAATTATTAGATATTTAAATGGTTAATTCCAATCTCCAAAGCCACTGTAGTAAAGTAATTTAGTAAATGTACCTAGTTACATTAAACCAGTGGTCAAAGCTAAGAAAATGCTGATACCAAACATACATTTTGGTATTTTGTCTTTCATTAATTAGACTACTTTTAAGAGAATTCATGCACATCTTCTTTTTTCTGGATGATACCCTCATAATGTCAGACAAAATAGTTTTACAATTTCCAAAATCAAGAGAGTCAGTAAAGCTCACTTTCACATACAGTATAGTCTCTTTGGTGCACCTTTGAGCTTAATCTTAAAGAAAAAAGCTTTCAATTTTCACATTTTAAACATCAGTGGACCAAAACAAATCTGTAATAATACAATGACCCTTTGTTGTCCTCTCATTTGACCTGAAATTAGATTAAAAAGTCATTATATGAGGCACATTTGGTGTTATTAAAGAAAGAATGGGGAAAGGGTATCTTTATGTTTGGGTTGGTCCTAGTGACGTCACTTACCATAAATACATCGGAAGCGAGTCAGAGCCGGACTACCACTTTATGTCTCTCTCTCTCTCTCGTACATATCCATCCGCAGAGACAATTGTTGAAACCATAATTTCTCAATGTATCAAAAAGGAACACCGACAAACTGAATTAAGAGAAATAAAAAATAAACGTTATCAACATTAATGTAACGTTTCCACATGTATGCAACGTTTCAACGTCTATGTACCGTTTTGGATCTGTTCGTGTTTTTATCTGATGTTACATAAACGCTGTTGTGTGTGATTTTAGAAAAAAAAAGCCATTTAGATTATTCTACCAGTAGTATAATTCATAACATATATTAATTGAAGAGATAAGGATCAATATTTGATTTTCTATGCTTACATTTAATCTAAAACACAGTTTCACTACTCAGTTTGGGGTCTATGTTGTCTGTCGGTAGAAGCTGAAAAATGAAAACCGGTAGGCGGATGAATACATCGAAAGAGGGTACTTCCTCTAGCTATAAGTACCGGCTCTTATTTTTACATTACCGGCATTACAGCACCACTGCCGGTCAGGTTTTCTTTAGTCGGTGGAAAAATCCACATTGAAGGGTATTTAACTTTTTTATTTATACCACTTGTTTACAAAATGCCTGGATATTCAGACAGAGACCGCGGCAGGGATAGAGACAGAGGGTAAGTACCTTTTTATTTCGGATGTTTTAGGCGAGTTTCGGCCTCGTGTGGTCGGTGGAAATAGATGACATAACACTTTTTTTAAAACGGGAAAAACGGTATCAAATAAAACAATATATGGTTTATTTTCCAGTCAATATGGAAGGAAACCGTTTATATTTGATGTGTTTCTTATAACCGGCGTTTTTCTAATTTGAAAAACCGTTGGTTGGTGGGTTTTATTTCCTCGTGCGGCCCGCGCCGGGGCCTGTTGTCTTTGGCCAGAGGCCTAGTGTTGGCCTCGTGTCCCGGCATTAGCTTCCTTTAGCATCACGGTGGCTAAGCTAACTCTTTAATAAGATATACTTTATTGATCCCAAATGTGGAAAATGTACAGCATTGTGTTAAAGCATTACACATAATTTACAAAATGATGAGTAGCACATATATACATTTAAACATCTCAAACTGGAAAACGGAACTAAACGAAAGGCCAAATTACAGCTATCACATTAAAGTAAGATTTTATTTATATAAAATGCGTACGGCATGGCGTATATACATTACATATTAATGTACAATGTGAAGAGAATGTTATAATATATTGGACTACATGACACTACAATCCCCAGACGAGGTCTTATTTAACAAAGATTTCCTTTTAAAACACCGGTTTGAGGCAGATAGTCGGCTTTTTTCCGCCATGTGGCAGCAATGAAAGCGTTCACAAAATGCCGGCTGTTTTTTTCCATTGTTCCTCTACTGGTTGAAAAGTATATGACAGCTTTACATTTCCCACAGAATGACGCAGTTAACACCAGTCTTTGTTCACTTGCTGTAAACGGACTATATGTGTGACTAAAACGGCGGATGTGTTTGCAGGTACGGTGGTGGCGGAGGACCCCCTCGTTTCGGCGGCGGTGGTGGTCGCGGAGGTGGAGGCGGTGGAGGGAAGTTCGGAAACCCCGGAGAAAGGCTGAGGAAGAAACAATGGAACATGGATGAGCTCCCTAAGTTTGAGAAGAACTTCTACCAACAGCATCCCGATGTTACCCGCAGGAACCCGGTATGTAGTCAGACAGCGTGGTTCGGTCCATGCAATGCAGTGTGACATAACTCCCTCATGCACGTGTTCAGGTTATGCAATGATCACTGAACCACATGACGTTTTTTTTCTTGCAGGCTGAAGTTGAAACATACAGACGGACCAAAATCATTACCATTAAGGGGAGAGATTGCCCAAATCCTATTGCCAATTTCCACGAAGCCAGCTTCCCATGTAAGTATACAATAAACCCATTTTCATATTTTTTTATTTTTTCTTATGAGACGCCAACGTTTTCCATTTCAATCCACCTAAACAATTTGTACTTTTAGTGAGTTGGTCAATTATTGTATTCTATCATCTTTATCTTGTACACTCTTTATTCTACATACACTATAGATATATATTTTCTGTTAAGTATAAATATTTTATTTTTTAAATCTTGTACAAAGCCTTAGAGATGCCAATCAATGTCCCACTTTGGGATTAATAAAATACATCTTATCTAAAGTCTAAATACATACATGCTTAGAAAGTTGTGGTGCATGTCAGAAATGTTTGCATACATTAATTTTTATTTATTTTCCCTTTCTCCAGCCTATGTGATGGATGTGATCAACAAAGCGGGCTGGACTGAACCAACACCCATCCAGGCTCAGGGCTGGCCTCTGGCTCTCAGTGGAAAGGATATGGTCGGCATTGCACAGACTGGCTCTGGCAAGACTCTTTCTGTAAGTTTAATATTCAGATAGTAAATCTCTATGACTGTTAACACTTGTTTAGCTCATAGCAGTGACTGTTAACACTTGTTTAGCTCATAGCAGTGACTGTTAACACTTGTTTAGCTCATAGCAGTGACTGTTAACGCTTGTTTAGCTCATAGCAGTGACTGTTAACACTTGTTTAGCTCATAGCAGTGACTGTTAACACTTGTTTAGCTCATAGCAGTGACTGTTAACGCTTGTTTAGCTCATAGCAGTGACTGTTAACACTTGTTTAGCTCATAGCAGTGACTGTTGTGTATTTTTCTCCACAGTATTTATTGCCTTCAATTGTCCACATCAACCACCAGCCTTTCCTGGAGCGTGGAGACGGACCCATTGTGAGTATTCCCAGAACTTCCCATGCTAATTACCTATAAATAGTTTGGATCACCCTTCCAAAAAGCGCTTTCTTTGTCTAAACAGTGACAGGGTGAGTTGTCGTTAGAAGGGAATATTAACCCATCGCTGTGGGTGAGATGGCAGCGACACTGGCTGACTAATCCCAATCAGTGATGAGACAAATTAAACAAGTAGCCTCAGGGTGCATCTCTGAATTTATTTTGAAGCATGCTTAAAGTTATTTTCCCTCTCTACAGTGCCTGGTGCTAGCCCCGACACGTGAGCTGGCTCAGCAGGTGCAACAGGTGGCAGCAGAATACGGCAGAGCTTCACGTCTGAAGTCCACATGTATCTATGGAGGCGCCCCGAAAGGACCCCAGATCCGTGACCTGGAAAGAGGTATTGTGTAGTTTTCAATCTAATAATACAAAAAATGTGTTTCCAATTGTCAGGGACCAAGCAGTAAGGCAATAGGAGTGGTTTAAATAAACTGTTTTTTTCAAGTTTACCGAAATATCATAAACTATAAGCAAAATCTCTAACGAGGCATATAAAAGAAAAATACTTCATATACACATGACATCATCTTAACAGGTGTTACCTGACAAACCAAGGAACCTCTACAGTGGCTTGGCAGTATGTAGAAGTCCCTCAGCCACGGCCTTTGTTGAGCTAGGAAAAAAATGTATGTTTAAAAAATGCTGTTCTCATGGTTACTCTTCTCATTGTAGGCGTGGAGATTTGCATCGCCACTCCTGGCAGGTTCATCGACTTCCTCGAGTCCGGAAAGACAAACCTCCGCCGCTGCACTTACCTCGTGCTGGACGAGGCCGACAGAATGCTGGACATGGGCTTCGAGCCACAGATCAGAAAGATCGTCGACCAAATCCGGGTACGTTTGGGAGGCCTAGAAGTAGGGTATCGAGTGGGCGGGGCCTATGCGGATCTTCCATTTAAAACTCAGTTAATGGGGCTCTCTCTCCCCCTCTCTCTTTGTCTTTCACTCTCTCCCTCTCTCTATAAATATATTTATAACTAGTTTAGCTTGTTCCAGATGTAGATAAAATAGCTAAGTCTTTTGCTCACCGGTCCGTCACAGCGGGTGGAGCTGCATGATTTGTGCTTCACACACGTTTCATTCAGCATCCTTAATAAGGAGTTAATCATTTGTATCACCCCTTCAAAAAAGCGCTTTCTTTGTCTAAACAGTGACAGGGTGAGTTGTCGTAGAAAGGGAATATTAACCCATCGCTGTGGGTGAGATGGCAGCGACACTGTGGCTGACTAATCCCAATCAGTGATGAGACAAACTGTATCTAGTTAAAGATTGAATATAAATGTCCAGTTATCCAAGAGAAGCTCTACATGGGACATGAATGCTTTGTTAGTTATGGAAACGTTGTACTAAATGTCTCTGTTTTCTCGCAGCCTGACCGTCAGACTCTCATGTGGAGTGCTACTTGGCCCAAAGAGGTCCGCCAGCTGGCAGAAGACTTCCTGAAGGAGTACGTCCAGATCAACGTCGGAGCGCTGCAGCTCAGTGCCAACCACAACATCCTGCAGATCGTGGACGTCTGCAACGACGGAGAGAAGGAAAACAAGTGAGTCATGGTGGACACAATAAAGGCCCCATTATTATCTAGTTATTAGTTGGTGCTGTAGAGTTCAGATCTCATTTATCATTCACTGCTTCCAAAGACATGTATTGATCCAACTATTTGGTGCCATTTATTAGTTTGCTAAATTTACTTGCCCATTTGGATCACCCTTCCAAAAAGCGCTTTCTTTGTCTAAACAGTGACAGGGTGAGTTGTCGTTAGAAGGGAATATTAACCCATCGCTGTGGGTGAGATGGCAGCGACACTGGCTGACTAATCTCAATCAGTGATGAGACAAACTGAACAAGTGGTTACTCTTAAAAACACTTGCGGTCTAAGTGAGACGGCATGCATTTAGGAAGTAGTGAGAGATACAAAAACTCGTGTAAAAATGCAAAGGAAACATTGGCTCTATATGTACTCGAGTTGACTGATACGTTGGTACTGACCGAGCTGCTGTCTTTGTTTCAGACTGATCCGCCTGCTCGAGGAAATCATGAGCGAGAAGGAGAACAAGACCATCATCTTTGTGGAGACCAAGAGGCGTTGTGATGATCTCACCAGGAGGATGAGAAAGGATGGGTAAGTGTTGAAATGAAAACACGTAACCCTTAGCTGAATGAGTGATGGACCCTAATATGACGGGGTAGTAATACAAAACTACAATTTCTTGAAATATAAATTCAAAATTTGAATGGCATGTTTTTTGAGGAATAGCTGGAATATGAAATGATAAAAAAATGTAATTGTACTTCAAGAAAACACCTCACCTGGTCAAAAAATACCCACTTATGCAGCTAAGGGTTAATCTCTATCTCTCCCCCCCCCTCTCTCATTGCCTGTTTTACTGACTTGTTCTTGCACGGACTAACGATGACACCCTCAATCTTTTTGTTTAGATGGCCTGGTATGGGAATCCATGGAGATAAAAGCCAGCAAGAGAGAGACTGGGTTCTCAATGGTAAGCTACTGCCTCATCGAATTCATCGAATAACTGTAGAATATACAATAAAACATCGTCTGAATGACCTTTTTTTTATTCTGTCTTTTTCAGAGTTCAAATACGGAAAGGCTCCGATTCTCATTGCCACCGATGTTGCCTCCAGGGGTTTAGGTCAGTATCCTCCCTGAACACTCGTCCACTTTTTAATGCATTTTTAAAAACAAGAGAGGAAAGTGTTTGCTTTCTGTAACTCCTTCTGCTTCTCTCTGAGTTTCTCCCCTGACCTGAAGGCGCAGTCTGTGTGGCAGGGCCTTGGCATGACAAGCCCAGGTTCTCCAGAGGGGGAAGGAGGATTCTTGGAGGTGTCCTGACTGGCGAGGCGCGGGTCTCCCAGTCGTGCAGATAGACACAGAGGTGACCAGGCCAAAAGAGCAGCATATAATAACGCGCTGGCCTGCCTAAAAACGGGGTGGGCGAGTTGAGGGCTGGCCACAGTTCCGCCCCCATAAAGCTCGTCTGTTCTCTGGCAATGGTTTGGACTGCTTCACACACCCAGGCTCTGTAACCGTCCCAGCTCAAAGCCCAGCTACACTGTCTCCTATTGTCTTGCATGTACCGTGCATCGCAAGCTGTTTGAGTCATTTGGAAGGTGCTTTCTGTTGCGTAGACTCGTTGTAAAGCATGGGTGGCGATTTTAACGTTGCAAGTTTCTTAAAAAAAACTTTCGAAGAGCAGTTCTGTCAGATCGATACCATACCTCTTCACCTCTGTAAATGACATGGCTTACTACTGGCGCTTTTGGTGACAGTGGGACATGCTCGTTGTTGGACACACTTGGACAAAATCCAAGCTCACACTCCTCCCTCGCCTGCGTTTTCAAAGTCATGTCGAGACCTGCCAACGAGAGACATTATGAGAACACTGGGTCTGGAAAAAAGCTTGGGATGCACTGTTTGTAGGCATCCTGCAAATTGGTTCAGATCAACAGACACTGCAGTGAGCTTTAGAGAGATGGGACCTTGCTGTAGTGCTAGTTCAGGCACACTAGGAGGCAGTAATGAGTCAGTGTTTTGGGCGTGTGCTGCAATGGGAATGGACTAGTGAATGCATACTCCAGAAAATGGTAAGACTTCTGATCCATTCTTTCTGAGGGTGGTCTGCCAGTGAGGGGGAGGGTTTTTATTTTATTATCCCACTGGATTGGAAGCCAATGGAGTGTGCATCGGTTCTCTTTTCCCACCGTAGTCTCCCCAAAGAGTTTTTTTACTAAGCTTTGTGGATATTAGCCAGCCGTTTCTCTACCTCATGACCTCCACTAACTTTTTGTTTTTGATCTGGTTGTTGTGGTGGCGCTGGCACACGTCTCTTTGTGTGCTGTCCTGCTTTTCCTTTATGCCACACCGCAACACAATCTTACAGATGTGGAAGATGTGAAATTTGTCATCAACTTTGACTACCCCAACAACTCTGAGGACTATATCCACCGCATTGGCAGAACGGCTCGTAGCCAAAAGACAGGCACGGCCTACACCTTCTTCACTCCGAACAACATGCGCCAGGCTAGTGATCTCATCGCTGTGCTCCGCGAAGCCAACCAGGCCATCAACCCCAAGCTCCTCCAGATGGCGGAAGACAGAGGAGGTAAATCCAATTGGTGAGATACAGAAACTGTGCTGTGAAGTGCAGCCACTCTCTTTCTGCTGCGCTTTGCTCTGGGACTTTCGAGGGGCTTTTTATTCACTTCTATTTCACTATTTCTGGTCAAATTGTCCCAAAACAATATCTGGTTCTAAACACTTCATTGAACTAAAAGTGCGCATAGATACTACTTGTGTTTAATGCTTCACAAACTTAAATGCTCTTCATCCAGTAGACTTGTAATGTTTGACATAGATCTGATTTATTTTAAATTATACTTAAGATGACAAGTATATCAAGTCACCCTTCAAACATATAGAAGAATCGCTTAAGAAACATCAGCCTCCCGCCACTATGCCTGTCTGTCAGAGTGACTGAGTATAATCCAGTGGACGCTAAGATTGACCCGGCTTTAGGAAACAGGGATGCCCGAAAACAATGGACAACTTTGTGCCGCAAAGACCGGAACAAATAAACCTGTTTACTCACTCGTCAGTACGTTTTGTGGACAAGCCCTAATTATAATCTTTAATCAGATTAGTGTCGCAAAGAAACGGCTAACTCTCATAACACTTTCTCTAGTTGCACTTAAGCAACGGTATGGCACATAAGTAAAATGTTTAATTAGCGTTACAGTCTAAGGAGATTGGAAACGAACATGGGACCTGATATTTTTGGGACAATTCAACCACCAACAAATATTTGAATGCCACATGTGTTTGAAAACAAAATGGCTGTCTCTTTCTTAAACCTCCTGTTCTTTCTCTCTCCCTGCAGGGGGGGGTCGTTCAAGGGGCGGTCGAGGTGGTGATTACAGGGACGACCGGCGGGATAGGTATTCTGGGAGACGTGACTTTGGCAGTTTTAGGGACCGGGATAGCGGTAGCAGAGGATACGACAACGGACCAAGCAAACCTTTTGGCGGCAGCAGCAGCAGCAGTTCACAGAACGGCGGCTATGGAGGAAACGGCAGCAGCGTTAGCGGTGGTGGTGGCGCCGCGGCGGCTAACGGCTACAGCGGAGGAGGAGGAGCCGGGTACAACGGAAACGGACAGTCCAACTTTAACACCCCGCCCGGAGCCTTCGGTGGCCAGAACTTCCAGGCCCAGCCCTTCCTAGCTAAAGCCCCACAACTAGCCGGGCACCCCCCCTTCCCCTTCCCCCAGAACCAGGCTCCTCCTCAGCAGCACCCCCCACCGCTGGTGCCGTACCCCATGCCTCCTCAATTCTCGCAGTAAAATAGCACACACTTGAAAGAAAGTAATTTATTGCTTTTTTTGTCTTTTAAGTTCGCCACACTTGATCCACATTTTTTTTGTATTTCCACGACAGGGTTACAGACGACATCAACCTCTTATCGAGCCTTTTTAAGATCTGCAGTGCAGCGTTAGTGGTGTTGCACACTTTTCTTTCCCCCTATTACTATTTAATTTGTTACATTCCTCAGTAATGTTTAGCTTTGTTTTGTATGGTAATTACAAAATGTATTGGTTTTTTCTTGTATCCTGAAAGTGATGTTAAGCTCCTAACTTGGAAGTGCACTGCATGATCTTTCAAAAATAAAACATAAAAAGAGATTTTCTGTTTCTGTGTTTTCTGCTAGTTACAATGTCTCCCTATATCATTGCGCCACTGGTACTACCTTCACTGTCCACCAGGTGTCAAGTCACTGGTACTACCTTCACTGTCCACCAGGTGTCAAGTCACTGGTACTACCTTCACTGTCCACCAGGTGTCAAGTCACTGGTACTACCTTCACTGTCCACCAGGTGTCAAACTACACATGCATAATCACCTTTAATTTATATATATATATATATACAGTCTATGACATGTGTCAAACTCAAGGCCCGGGGGCCAAGTCAGGCACGTGGTGGATTTAATTTCTAATTACTATTAGATCTGGCCTGCCGGTATATTGCACGCACACCTTCACTCCATCCTGAGGGTCTCCTCAGCTCAGAGCCTGAGCCCAAACATTGATCTTGCACCCAAGATGAGATGCCAAGTATCTGAGCTAGCATCACAGAGCAGCAACCTGAGTTTAATGGATGCTTCCTTCTGCACTTTCTCTCACGACAGCAGGGCATGTTTGGTTTTCTCTTTGAGGGGAATAGTTTTGTTGAAGCTGTTGTTGGCCTGTGGGAAAATGTAATAAGAAATGACTCTGTAAAAGCTGCAGATAGAGCCATAAGAAATGAATGCAACTGATTATTTAATGTTTAATGTTTTTATAGGCAATCATTTAAGCTTTGTTAGTTCCAGGTTTAATATGTGCAATAAGTTCATTTCAATAAGTTCTGCAATAAACATTCAACCAGTCCGGCCCTCGACTAGTACCCATTTTATTTTTATTTTGGCCCACTGTGTGTTTGAGTTTGACCCCCTGCTCTGATAATCACTTACAAGTTCCCAGGGTTCCTTAAGCAATAAAACATGGAGGTTATATTAACATATTTATACTCGATTTACTATATTTATGTGGGTACCCCATGCCTCCTCAGTTCTCGCAGTAAAACGCACACACTTGAAAGAAAGTAATTTATTGCTGCTTTTTTTGTCTTTTAAGTTCTCCACACTTGATCCAAAGCAAGTTTATTTATAGAGCTCTTTTCAACACAAGACAATTCAAAGTGCTTTACAAAAATAAAAGACGTGACACTTGTTCGACACTTTTATCCAAAGCAACTTACATACATTCAATACAGTGGGCAATCCCTACAGGGACAATTTGGGGTGAGTCTCAGGGACACAACGACATGCTGACTGCAGTGGGATTCGAACCAGTGCCCGTGTGATCTGAAGATTAGCGCACTACCCACTGAGCCACACCCTCCCATTAAGAGCATAAAAGGCATTAGAAACATTAAATGTAAACAGTTGTGTTTTGTATTAGGTAATTACAAATGTATTGGTTTTTCTTGTATCCTGAAAGTGACGTTAAGCTCCTAACTTGGAAGTGCACTGCATGATCTTTCAAAAAACATTTTCGGCTTAGTTGAGGCACCCTCCGCAAGGTGAGGCCCCCTACGCGAGGTGAGGCCCCCTCCGCGAGGTGAGCCCCCTCCGCGAGGTGAGGCCCCCTACGCGAGGTGAGGCCCCCTACGCGAGGTGAGGCCCCCTCCGCGAGGTGAGCCCCCTCCGCGAGGTGAGGCCCCCTCCGCGAGGTGAGCCCCCTCCGCGAGGTGAGCCCCCTCCGCGAGGTGAGCCCCCTTCGCGAGGTGAGGCCCCCTCCGCGAGGTGAGGCCCCACGCAGTCTGCATGATCGGCCTGTAGGGAGGGACGGCCCTGCTCTCCAGAGCCTGTATGGTTGTCTCCTTATATAATTAAATCCCTGGTACTACCTACACTGTCCACCAGGTGTCATATTACACATGCGTAATCACTTCCAAGTGATGCTTCGAAACAACATTTGGTTATTTTAAAACCAAAAGATGTTCACTCTTAACTTGATATAAAACTGAAACACTAGATATCTTCATATTTTAGAGACTAAAAATGGACCTTTATGCAATGCAAATTATTTGAATGCATGTGCACAATCAATAACTTAACTGAAATTATGAGGTACTTATACTTCACCTGTGTACTTCCACTTTATACACATTTATACAACTACATTTATTTGCCATTTTTAGTTAGTATTATACCAATTATTCACACCATTAAAACATAAAACATCTAAATTATGTCTGCAATTAAGATCCCTGGCAGTATTAAAGCTAGCTCCACCTTTTCCATCTGCAATACGAATGATTCACATATTAATGCATGCTTATAATTCAATAAAAGTATCTAAGCCTGATTTGATGCTAATACTTGATTGCTTTAGGTATTGGGATAGCAGCCCTTTCCCTTGAGTTAAAGTATTGAAACATTTTTGGTTTCACTACTTTAACAATTTTTACATTTGAACAAACAAATGTACTTACACACACCCTTAACTTGCACTAGTACTAAAATGGCTTACACATAAAACAAATTAATTAGACAATATTCCTAATTTCCTTTCAGAGGCGGCGGCCCACATTCCCGTCCCTCATAATGTTCATACGTTTCCTTCTGAACAAAGTCCTGCTGTTTGCCCTTAGCGATGTCTGTCAGTCTGTCTAGACCAGGGGTGCCCAACCTTTTTTGAACCGAGAGCTACTTTTAAAGTTGCCAGTCTGCCGAGATCTACCAGTCCATAGAGAGGCGTAGCCATTACTGACAGCCTCCTACCAGGTCAATACACACTTCTACTTGTATAAAACTGACCTTTGTACAATTAATACTTCCTAAAATACTGCAGATCCTTTATCTTACCTCTTTCTAATCAACACACATACAAGTATTTAACTGAAGTTACACAACAGTGTTGTTGATACAGAGTTGGAGTTTATTCACACGTCACTACAGTGGGTAATGTTTTCAAGAAACATTGAACAGTGCTGCCACATATGACACAAAAAGAAAGAAAAGACTCTGAACCCTTTCTTTGCCATTATATAAAAATAGTGTTGCTACAAAAGTATAAATGAGGCTTACTAATAAGACAACTCAGATCTGAAGCTACACAATAAAAAAGACAATTAATAGAATCAAACCCTTTTTTTGTTGCATTTTAGTAGATTATAAAAATAAATGCCTTTAAAATAGGATGCAAGCAACACTAGTTTCTTAACCTGAATTGATGATAGACTATAATCAATTTAAACAGAACAGATCTTAATGTTTGCATTCTTATACCATTTTGTACAATAATTATAATGAATAAGTTCAAACAAACTAAAACTTACAGCTGATTAATAACGGTATCTAACTTGAGTTTTCATCATATCAAAAACCTGTAGAAATGCTTCTGTTATTTTTACTGTCCCCAAAAAGCGCGTCGGCAGCCTCGTGGCTCGAAGTCCAAACGTTTGGCTTCGTTTTGAAGTCTGTTTGAAGTCCTTTGGATATATTCCAAGTGCATTAAGTTTCCCGCTAAAAGGGACTTCGATGTCTCTAACATCTTTGCAGAATATTTGAACTTTTGGACACTCCTAAAGACATGAAGTAAAGTTAATTTCTCCTCCAAACACTTAGTGCAAACATCTGGAATATTAGCAGACATATGATGAAGTATTACTTTAATTTAAGTTAAAGATCGGACACCACTTCCACCACTGCATGTAGACAGTCCCTTTAATAGCAGCTCTCTTTGGATCCAGGTTGTGACGACACACACACACACACACACACACACACACACACACACACACACACACACACACACACACACACACACATTGAGCCATCATTGCAGTAAACTCCTGAAACTCATACCCCTTAATCACCCTCCATGTGCAATAAACGTGACTGTATAGGCCTACGTGATGTAATTCCTGTGAATGTGCAGCTGATCCCAGGTCAGATCTCAGAGGCGGCTGAGGGTGCGGTTCTCCTCGATGCTATCTGCATATGTACAGAACCTGGAAGTATGAGAGGAACGCTCGCTGTGTAAATACTTTCTGTTTCTTCCTCCAGACATGCACCAGCCTCACCCAGCTGATGACAGACCCGTTTACTTCGAAAATAGCTTTTCAGTTTCTCTGTTTCCATTGTAGTATGAAGGTGATCTGAAGTGTCCCAGGTGAGTCGTGATGTGTGCGTTAGTTCAGAGGTGAGAGTGCTTATCTGGGATGGATTGCACAATTTCAACAGGTGGGTCGTGCTTGATCGAAGTACACAGGTGGTGACCATAACACCTGTAACATGTAATGCTAACCATCAACAGAGTGGTGCAGGAATGAGTCTTAAAGGATTTTACAACTTCCCTCGTCTGAATGTGTTATTGGTTGTTAGCCTGTGGGGAGATGATGTGCTCAGGTGTGTGTGTGTGTGTGTGTGTGTGTGTGTGTGTGTGTGTGTGTGTGTGTGTGTGTGTGTGTGTGTGTGTGTGTGTGTGTGTGTGTGTGTGTGTGTGTGTGCGTGTGTGTGTGTGTGTGTGTGTGTGTGTGTGCGCGCATGTGTCTGTCTGCACAGAGCATCTGTTTGTTCATGAGGGTTAGTGTAGGGCAGAGGTGCCCAGTACGTCGACCGCGGGCGACCGGTCGACCGCGGGGGCAATGCTGGTAGATCGCGAGTCATTCATTAAAAAAAAAAATCCAGTTCCGTTCAAATAGACTAAACAGGTTTTGATCCCTCCTCCCTTGGCCTCCCTGCCACTTAATTCAGGAGTTTACTTGATTGACAGAAAAAGCGACCTATCGCTTTCCAGTCTGTTAACCCAGAATGCAAAGCGATACAAAATCAGTCAAGTGCCGGGAAAACTCAAATTAAGTTAAAGAGACAAACAACAAAATGAGTGCGGGACCGAGCAAGAAGCTAAAGACAAACCACTTCCACCCAGAATGGGAGGAAGAATATTTGTTTGTGATGTCACATTCAAAGGTTATTTGCCTTATTTGTAAAGCAAGCGTCGCTCTGCCAAAGAAAGGTAACGTGGAGAGGCATTATCGGAGTGTTCACAAGGCATATGACAGCGACTTCCCTCCGAGTAGCGAGTTGAGAAAGGTCATGAATTATTGCTACACAAATATTATCTCGCAGTCTTAGTGTCGCCAACTCGTTTCTAACATGCAAAAAGACAAACAAATGTCGGTGTATTTTCGATCTTTCCAATCGAGACGAGATCTCTCTCCCGTCTGTGCGCGAGGGGGCGGGGCAGTTTACACACACGCGGCTGCTACAAGCAGCAACACACGGAGGAGATGGCGGAGACAAGCGCTCCAAGGTGTGGTTACATGTTACCCGTCTTGAGGCGGACAATGCTTCTTGCCAAGAGAGTTCAGCATGTGAGGGCGGTAACACGAGCAGTGTGTCTAAACATTTAGCAAAAGTGCTCCACATCCAGACGGAGGAATGCACCGGGTTCCACTGTCTTTCTAGCAGCTCTGTAGCCCCATCCACGAGTAACGTTTCCACGTCAGGTGTTATGTATGCTAGCAGCAACACACGCAGTTAACTCAATGATTCAAACATGGGTTAATGATTAGAGGAAACTGAGTTACTCTTTATTTAAAGTTTCAGCTATTCTGTTTACAGTTCTGTCATCAGATTATTTAATACGATTTGTTAAAACATTGTTGTTTCTTTTGATGTGAAATATTATTTTTATTTAATTTAAATAAAAAGCAATGTTAGTTTTGTTCACAATTTGTTAATTTAAATATATATGTATTTTTGAATCAAGTATTCATCTTTATTGTCTTCATTGTTAGTTTCCACATGCCTAAAACAACCTCAAGCTAAATCTACAAGTTAATGGCTAAGCAAGAGCGTTTGAGAAATTGTGCAAGGCATACAGTAATAGTCTGAATAGTCGATTAATCGTTTCATTAATCGATAGATTAATCGATTATCAAATTAGTCGTTTGTTGCAGCCCTATTATCCCATGTATAAATAAAACGTGTTATTCAGCAACCCTTGCAATTTGGGATTTTATTTTTGGTTGGTAGACCTCGGTGAGCTGGTCATTTCAAAAGTAGCTCACCAGCCCAAAAAGTGTGGGCACCCCTGGTGTAGGGTCTCTAAAGTGGTGTAGAAATGATTATTAACGTCCGAAATGCAGCTTTTTGTTGCAGTCTTGACTGTAAGGAAGCCTGGAGGGACCAACGAGCGGTGCAGGAACGAGTCTTAAACCCTGAGTCAGCATTTGCTGGGAAATCCCATAGGCTTTTTGTCCAGGGGACCAGATGCTGCCTTCAGGGTCCACTAGAGAAACACAACATCCCAGCACCACTCTATTAAAACCTCATTAGAGAGACTTTGCAAAGTCTTCAAAAGTGTTTCAACAATTATAGTGATTGTTTTTGTTGTGTCCCACGTTTTTATGAATGAACCATCCTCTCACTTTTCTGATGTTATTCCAACTTCCCTGATAGCCCTTCTTTATTATGTACGTTATCCTAAGAGTCAGTAGTACATTTAAAAAACGCCTGCAAAACCCATGCATTCAAATCTCCCAAAAAGTGCTAAATGATTAGCTTCATACTTTAAGTGCAGAAACTAAAAGTACTTCTTATTCAGAAGTATGAAGTACAAGTACCTCAAAATTGTGCGTGAATACAGTTCCTGAATATATGTACTTAGTTACTCTGTGACATTACTGCCACTTAAATATTACACCTGCAATAAATACCTTTAGTTATTTATTTTCTTTCAGACGTGTCATTTGAATTCATTGTTATTAAAACACATATCAATATAGCAGCGTTGAGTACAAAGGTCAAGTGTGTGTGTGTGTGTGTGTGTGTGTGTGTGTGTGTGTGTTGCATCGTCAATCATCTCCACTTTGTCCTGTTACTCACACACTCCTCTCGTTGTAATCTTCAGGTATGTGTGTGTGTGTGTGTGTGTGTGTGTGGCTTCCCTTTAGTAGCATATCAGGGTGTGTGTGTGTGTGTGACACACCCTCAGCAGGCATCTGAACCATTCCCCCTCCAGCAAGGCGTAAAGGAGTCACATTGTTCCACCAGCAGAGGTTTCTCACACACACACACCCACACACACCCCACACACACCCACACACCCACACACACACACACACACACGCACACACACACACGCACACACACTTACACACTCTATCTAATCAGACTTTTCTCTGGCAGCAGGTGATGTTTGTATTCTTCTCTGCAGACCTTGGCTTGTGCATAGGGTGTGTGTGTGTGTGTGTGTGTGTGTGTGTGTGTGATGACTACTGACTCCACGAGGTTGCGTAATAGTTATAATAAGTCCTCTGATGAATTAATAGGATGCATTTTCCGAAACTGGGATGTGGAGGCGTCTGTTTTGATGTTATGTCACATTTCAGGTGTTTCCACTGCTGCGCCCTCAGAGCTCTGTCATGCTCTCCCCTCTCGGTTTGTACGCAGCAGTGACATCCATGCATGAAGCTCATCAACTCATATATTTACAACATTTCTGAGGCAAGTATAAAAGACCTTTCGATCCCCTAACATATATATATCATTTTAACTACTTTGCAGATTATTATTACAAAATATATTGACCCAATCAATCATGATGTTTTATCATAGGTTAAACTATAGAGGTATAGATGTGTTCAATTACGCCACACTTTAAAGGAGGTATACATAAATGCACACAAATAATCTAATAATATAAATAACAAACTAATAAGTGGAAAATAAATACAAATAAATACAAAGATTATAATAAAGAATAATAACAATAATATAATTAAACCTTGATAATAAATTATGATACAATATTATATTTAGGAGAGGACTCTTCTGGTTCTGATGATAATCCGGTTTCTTCGGACTCTGAGCGACTCGTTGTGCAGCATTCCTCTGACACACACACACACACACACACACCCACACACACACACACACACACACACACACACACACACACACACACAGATTTACAAAGTGTGTTTCCACATCTGCTGCTGATACCATTATCAGAGAGTCTTCTGTATTTAAAAACCTTTTTATAGCTGGGACTGTGTCGTAAACATTTCACTTAGCTTTTTTACAAAGCCACTTACAATAAACGTAATAAGCCATGAGTACATCAAACTCCAGAGCTAAAGTAGTGTGGGGGAAACTTCTGAAGCAATAGGCGCATTCACACTGCGGTACTTTTCCCACAAAGGTTCATGTGAACTTAGTTCATGTGAACTCTTTTATCGCGTTCACACCAAAAAGAGCCGGTACTAAAATTAGTTCATGTGAACCTTTTTACCCCCACGAAAGTCCCTGCTAGAGAGCAGAGAGCTGCTAGAGAGCAGGGACTTTCGTGCGGCTCTTTTGTGAGAAAAGAGCTATATTTCTGATTGGCTGGGCGGATTGCAAACCACGCCCCTGAAAACTCCCAAAAAGTTTTGTGAAGCCGCCATTTTATTATCCTCGCATTAGCATTATTAACATTAGCATTAGCCCAGCGCAGAAACGCAGAGAGACTAACTTATGGCAACACAAAATAAAACATGGGAGCGGTGGAGATGAGGAGGTGTCGGCGTTCTGGCGATTTACTCTGAAGGCTTCAGTAGAAGCTGCTGGGAGTCCCAGCAGCTTCTACTGAAGCCTTCCCCAACTCCGGGGACTTCCGGCCGGGGACTTCGGGTGGCAGTATACGCCGTGAAGTGGTTTGCGGCCTGCCAGTAAACCCAAAGCAGAAGAAGAACAAGTGACGTCAGCGGCTTCATTTGCCTAATCCTCCCCCAGGGACTTATTCCAGTGTGAACGCGATCTGTACTTAGTTCATGAGAACTAAAGAGTTCTCATGAACCTTTCTGGGAAAAGTACCGCAGTGTGAATGCGCCTAATGGAGTCAGGACTCAGAGAGACACGAGGAGAGCTGGAGCTCTGATGGAGTCCGGACTCAGAGAGACACGAGGAGAGCTGGAGCTTTGATGGAGTCAGGACTCAGAGAGACACGAGGAGAGCTGGAGCTCTGATGGAGTCCGGACTCAGAGAGACACGAGGAGAGCTGGAGCTTTGATGGAGTCAGGACTCAGAGAGACGAGGAGAGCTGGAGCTTTGATGGAGTCAGGACTCAGAGAGACACGAGGAGAGCTCGAGCTCTGATGGAGTCCGGACTCAGAGAGACACGAGGAGAGCTGGAGCTTTGATGGAGTCAGGACTCAGAGAGACACGAGGAGAGCTGGAGCTCTGATGGAGTCAGGACTCAGAGAGACACGAGGAGAGCTGGAGCTCTGATGGAGTCCGGACTCAGAGAGACACGAGGAGAGCTGGAGCTTTGATGGAGTCAGGACTCAGAGAGACACGAGGAGAGCTGGAGCTCTGATGGAGTCAGGACTCAGAGAGACACGAGGAGAGCTGGAGCTTTGATGGAGTCAGGACTCAAAGAGACACGAGGAGAGCTGGAGCTCTGATGGAGTCAGGACTCAGAGAGACACGAGGAGAGCTGGAGCTCTGATGGAGTCAGGACTCAGAGAGACACGAGGAGAGCTGGAGCTCTGATGGAGTCAGGACTCAGAGAGACACGAGGAGAGCTGGAGCTTTGATGGAGTCAGGACTCAGAGAGACGAAGAGAGCTGGAGCTCTGATGGAGTCAGGACTCAGAGAGACACGAGGAGAGCTGGAGCTTTGATGGAGTCAGGACTCAGAGAGACGAGGAGAGCTGGAGCTCTGATGGAGTCAGGACTCAGAGAGACACGAGGAGAGCTGGAGCTTTGATGGAGTCAGGACTCAGAGAGACGAGGAGAGCTGGAGCTTTGATGGAGTCAGGACTCAGAGAGACACGAGGAGAGCTGGAGCTTTGATGGAGTCAGGACTCAGAGAGACACGAGGAGAGCTGGAGCTTTGATGGAGTCAGGACTCAGAGAGACACGAGGAGAGCTGGAGCTTTGATGGAGTCAGGACTCAGAGAGACACGAGGAGAGCTGGAGCTTTGATGGAGTCAGGACTCAGAGAGACACGAGGAGAGCTGGAGCTCTGATGGAGTCAGGACTCAGAGAGACACGAGGAGAGCTGGAGCTTTGATGGAGTCAGGACTCAGAGAGACACGAAGAGAGCTGGAGCTTTGATGGAGTCAGGACTCAGAGAGACGAGGAGAGCTGGAGCTTTGATGGAGTCAGGACTCAGAGACACGAGGAGAGCTGGAGCTCTGATGGCAAACACTGACGGTTTATTAGTATGGGCTCAGAACAGTCTCATAATACACACATGCACACAGAAGGATTCACACTTGTGTTTTTCAATGCACACACATGTGTTTAGTTTCATATACAGTGTAGTGCCGAGAGATAGGGATTCAGAGGCAATGGAGGTGCAACAGGGTACTTTATTTCAGAGCAGCTAAGGTCATGTTGACCGGTTGCAGTCCGGGAAGAAGAGAGAGAAGCCAGGAGGGCACACAACATATATAGACAACACATAACATGTCCGTGTGGGAACAAAACCCCCAACTGTAGTTCCATGTGTGAATTATGTAACCCAGTGTATTAATAGGTGGTCACCACAACATGTAAATAAAATCCAAATACAGAAAAAAGTTTTACAGCTGTATTTTTGATCCTCACATTAGCTGTTTTCCGTTTAAATCCTCTGAACCTGCAAACACAACCCGCTCTCTGTGCACGGATCGCTGTGCATTCGTGTGTGTTTTTTTTTAGACTCCCCTGGCGGTCACCCGATATAGGCCTACTTGTAATTTTCGGCGATATTCACTCTTAATAGTTTGATCGGTGCTCTCTATAAAGGCCGATCAGGAGAGCTGGATCTGATCGATATGGACATAAACGCGAGTGAAGTATAACCGGACGCGAGAGAGATCAGATCAGCTGCTGAGTCTGACCCCAGTTTCCACCGGGTCCGTCTGCGCCGCGCTGCGTAAGGATCGCGGCCACTCTAGTCAATGGGTGCTATTCCACCACACGCGCCGCGTTACGGCTCAGACGCGTCCCAGAAGCGGCTCGGCGCAGCGCTTCATAGGATGAATCCTATTTTTGCCGCGGCGCAGACGTAACGTAAGGTCGGGCAGGCAGCCCCCTCTCGCAGGAAGTGGAAAGGTGAGCATCCGGGCCAGGCCCATCCCCCACATATACTAATTTAGCAGACCCCCCTCCTTCACCACAACACCTCCACTACGATACGCACAATGGACGACGAGGTTTTCATCATGGAAGTGGAAAAACACACTATTTGATATGATGTAACCGATGCTTACTACAAGGACAACAACAGAAAGGACAAGGCCTGGTTTTTAGTCGCTGCAGTTTGTGGAGTGGAAGGTAACAACTACATATTAATATTTTAAAGTTGATTAATACTTGTAGATAGTACAGAGCCATTCAATAAACACAATTTAAACAGACACAAAAATAAAACATTTAACTACGTAGTTACTTTCTTGTAGAAGTACAAATGTCCAGGATGCCCAAATCAATAACAAAACTGCGAGCCTGCTACGCTTCTGAAACGCTTCTGGGACGCGTCCGGTGGGTTATGGCGCTAGAGGAGGTCGGACCAAAACCGCGGCGCAGCTCGGCGCAGACGGACCCAGTGGAAACTGGGGGTGATGGAGACATGCAGCTCTGCATGATCACCTGAAGCTCCGCCCTCTGTTCAGCGAGCTGACCGGACAGCGCAAAATGCTATATGAAGTGTCATGAACGCAAGAAATCATACCCTCGTGGGGCGCGCTCATGTGATTGGCTTAGAATGAAGGAGACATCTGATTAGCTATAGATAGAAACAATTACAAGTACGAATCGGGTGAGCGTCAGGGGAGTCTCAAAAAACCCAAACACGAATGCACAACGATCCGTGCACTGTTTGCAGGTTCAGAGGATTTAAACGGAAAACAAATGTGTGGATCAAAAATACATATGTAACACTTTTTGTGTGTGCATTGAAAAACACAAGTGCGGATCCGGAAATACAAGTGTGAATCCTTCTGTGTGCATGTGTGTATTATGAGACTGTCCTGAGCCCATATGTTTGGAGCTTCGGCCGGAGAATTCACAAGACATGTCACGGGCCACGGTTTGACCATCCGATGAGATGCCACAATCAATTCTGAAGAACCTTCCTCTCGTATGAGGTTTTATAGTTTCGCTAAGGGTAATCAACATTCTTCATTAGATAGACTAAACAGCTGAGGACACTGAATCACATGTTGTCGCTTATGGCTCGGGGTCCTCTGCACCCCGAGGCGGATGTGTTCCAGATGTCCCACAACAATAACTCTGGCAGAGAGCTGCCCGGTCATAAACTGGTAACAACAACAACTTGCTAGGGCAGCCCCTCCTCAAGGGAGATAACGGCTGCTCGAGGTTGGTCAGCTGCGTCAGGGGGCGAAGGAGGACACTAGGGCTAATTATTCCCTAACAGTAAGTATATTAATTAAAGTACTATACTTAAGTACAATTTACAGGTACTTGCACTTTGCTTGAGTATTTCCATGCTATGCTACTCTGTACTTCTGCTCCACTTTTAGGTAACATACTCAGAAATATAGCAAATCTTATCATAAATGGGAAATAATTGCAATATAAAATTACAAGAAAACATTTTCTCAATTGACAAATAGTAAAAAAATGTTTAGTACAATTTTAAAAATGTTTACTAAACACTATACTAGTTATATAATACTTGTTCCATTAGAGCAGGGGAGTCAAACTCAAACACACAGTGGGCCAAAATAAAAAAATGGGTACTAGTCGAGGGCCGGACTGGTTCAATGTTTATTGCAGAACTTATTGAAATGAACTTATTGCACATATTAAACCTGGAACTAACAAAGCTTCAATGATTGCCTATAAAAACAACATGAAACATTAAATAATCAGTTGCATTCATTTCTTATGGCTCTATCTGCAGCTTTTCCAGAGTCATTTCTTATGAGTACATTTTCCCACAGGCCAACAACAGCTTCAAGAAAACTATTCCCCTCAAAGAGAAAACCAAACATGCCCTGTTGTCGTGAGAGAAAGTGCAGAAGGAAGCATCCATTGAACTCAGTGTGCTGCTCTGTGATGCTAGCTCAGATACTTGGCATCTCATCTTGGGTGCAAGGTCATCAATGTTTGGGCTCAGGCTCTGAGCTGAGGAGACCCTCAGGATGGAGTGTGCGTGCAATATACCGGCGGACCAGATCTAATAGGAATTAGAAATTATCCTGCGGGCCGAAATTAAATCCACCAAGGGCCTGATTTGGCCCCCGGGCCTCAAGTTTGACACATGTGGGTTAGAGGAAGAACATAAACCGTATCATATACAAAGAAAGTGTTGTAGTTTAAATAAAAACAAACATGGGAAATACAATCAAATCAAATCAAATCAAGTTTTATTTATAGCACATTTATAAACGATCTTTGGTCGAGCCAAAGTGCTGAACATGTAATAAACATAGCCTACAGTAGAGACACTTTACAGCAAATACAACAGCACAGATTGTTCAGAATATCAGTATGAGAAAAACGACACCCTCTGTCCTTAGACCCTCTGTCCTTAGACCCTCTGTCCTTAGACCCTCTATCCTTAGACCCTCTGTCCTTAGACCCTCTGTCCTCAGACCCTCTGTCCTTAGACCCTCTGTCCTTAGACCCTCTGTCCTTAGACCCTCTGTCCTCAGACCCTCACATCGTACAAGGAAACACTTCCAGAGAAAACCCACAGTTTAAAGGGAACATGGAGAAACCTCAGGGAGAGCAACAGAGGAGGGATCCCTCTCCCAGGACGGACAGACGTGCAATAGATGCCGTGTGTAAATCCAAGAGATAATACATTTTACAGCATATAGACCGAATGTTAGGAAATGCATGTGTCTGTAATAAGAAGATGAATCCACGAGGATGTCAGCTACAATCCTGTGGGAGTTATTAGCTTTATTGGGAGCTACAATAAAGCTAATAACTAAAGTTTCCGGTTCTTTTCTAACCCTGAACCTGAGACAACTCATTCAATATTACATTAAAGCAGTGGTGGATAAAACTAAATACATCTACTTACTTTGTACTTAAGAAAACACTTGAGGTACCAGTGCATGACATTAAGGATTTTGGGAGATGGCCCTGTGGGCCATCTAAGCTAATTTACAGATGGCCCTGAGCCCAATAGAGATTGCCCTGAAAAATGCGCGCGGACGAAATGGCACGAAGGGTTTGGGGGGCCTCCGTCCCCCTAGACAATTTAGATTTTTGCAGGTCTTAGATGCTGTCTGGTGCATTCTCTAGACTGAATTATAAGATGAACCACCACAATATTGTATTGTACAATTTCAATTGTATTCTTCATTTCACTTGTTTGTTTGTTCTTGTTTGTGTTTGCTCGCTTCCATGCCCTGGATAGCTATAAGAAACACTTAAGTTGTTGGTCAAGACACTTTCCATCTGATGAAGGCAAATGCCTTCCCAGATGTAAAAAAGTAGAAAACATTACATTCAGTTATTAATGCCAAAACAAACATTATTTACACTGGTATGAACCCTGTTAAAAATGTTTGTAATGTTATCTACTGTAAGTTGGTCGAACGAATGCCTCCTCATCCGGAAGCTGACCGAGCAGACCTCAGCAGCAGTCGAGAGGAGCCGAGCGCATCCGCGAAGCACACAAAATGGCGACGTCATAGTTCCCATTAGCCGGCAAATCTAAATGTCCGGTCAAAATAATTTCCCTTTAGTGCAATACCGCTTCAGTTGCGCCACTTATGTGACAGACAAAAGAGTATGTGACAGACGAGAATAGTCAATTATAATGTCTAACACGTAATGTGGAGAAAGAGATGTCCTGTGTGGGTTGATTGTGCGTTGATCTGTTGGTAATGCCTCGGGGTTCCGGTGGGCATGTAAACAAATGCATAATGCTGCGCTATACTTTGTGGCCTCACCCAGTTGCATAGCGACACTTATTGTGTAGGTGTCTTTTAATAAACAGGTAGTCCTATCATTAGCTAGAACTAGCTGGATCTGATCGATATGGACATAAACGCGAGTGAAGTCTAATCTGACGGGAGAGAGAGATCAGCTGAGCAGGCTGACGAGTGGACACGCAGCTCTGCATGATCACATGCAGCGGTGAGCGGACAAAACACACACGTAGCTATTTTAATTACCTCTCAAACTACCTAAACTAGTTATAGATATGTTTAGTTTTACTGTCGGGTCACTCATTACTGGATCCGCAAGCTGCATGATACTGGCACAATAGATTGCCCGATCGGGCAACCAGCAGGTGAGGCTTCATTGCCCGAGCTAAATACTAGATGGCCCCGGGCCATCGGGCAGTCCTTAATGTCGAGCCCTGGGTACTTATTATATTTAATACTTAATTACAATACTTTCAACTTTGACACACATTTCATTTTGTGCGCAAATGTACTTAGAACATATATAATATATATTTATAATTATTATTATTGCATATATTTTTTTTTTAACTTCTTTGAACACTTATTGTAAACCTTTTCCCCCCTATTCCTCATTTTTTGAATTTTGTAACTTAACACGCCAGTGAAAGAATTATTAAAATATTTGATTACGGGTTATATTTCACAATAAGTACTTTTGGTATGACTTTCACTTTCTAACACTGTGGTTTTACCGCTTTAAATGAGTAAAGAGTACCTTTAGCCCTCAGTTTAAACAGTGCTATCATTCAGATACTGACCTCCCAGTGGAGGAGGAGCTGCATGACAGCAGCCCAGGAGGATTGTGGGTAAGAACAGGTCCGCCTGCTTTCCTCCTGACACACCTGCAGCGGGAGGAGCCGACAGGTGGACTGAGAGGGAAAAGAGAGAGGAACACACACACTCTCACACACACTCTCAGATCACAGCAGACACCGAACAGACCCAGAGATGTCCAGTTCTCTGAAGCTCAGCAAGTAAGTGTGTGTGTGTGTGTGTGTGTGTGTGTGTGTGTGTGTGTGTGTGTGTGTCAGGTTACCTTGTATTGACTCTTTCGCTGTTTTCTTTCCTGAAATCTGATTCAAACTGCTTCTTCTTTAACCATGATCTTATTTAAATCAGTGTTTACAAAACTAAATATACTTACACATAATATATTGTTTATTATCATTTGATCACAGTGGCTACCAAGAGGATTAACAAAACAAAACGTATTTATGTTTTATGTATACATTGGATGCCAAAGTACACAGAAAACAAATATATATGAAATCTTTTAATGTTTTTTATGACGTTTTTATCATAGTAAAACCTATATTTATTTATTTAATATAATTATTTTTTAATATCAATTTATACGCATTTACGCATCAGTATTTACATTTTTTTAATATATTTTTTATTATTATTTTATCCCAAAGGATACCAAAAGTATTTCCAAACATTTATTTTACATTTAAAAAAAAAGAAAGTTGTTATAACAGTGGATACCAACAGTGTTTGAAAAAAAATGAAGGAAAAGAGTCAAAAACTGGAAAGAAAAAAAGGGATATCGCGGTACTAAATATACAGTATACATATATGAGGGGTGTGAAGTACACATTAGTTTCATTCATTCTTTCAAAGAAAGCATTCAGAGCTCTGGAGAATGAATGAAACATCTCTCAGTGTTTACTGTAACAACACCACTGGACATGTTTACGACACCTTTACCATGTGAAGTACGTTTACTGAAGTTCAAGTTCGATGCTGCTACTTTAACTTAAAGGGGCCCTATTCTGCCTGAAACGCCTCCATTGGACTCCTTTGTTTACTTCCTGAACATAGTGACATCACTATGTAACACTCTTTTATTGGCTATCACTCCAACACATTGTACGTGATGATGAGAAAAATAAAAAGCTTTTTGAACATTAAAGCATGGAGACACGTCCCAGTTCAGACACGACATACTGATATACACCTGGACATCAGCAGGAGAGGACTCTTTAAAGTAGAGACACTACATACTGATATACACCTGAACATCAGCAGGAGAGGACTCTTTAAAGTAGAGACACTACATACTGAAATACACCTGAACATCAGCAGGAGAGGACTCTTTAAAGTAGACACTACATACTGAAATACACCTGGACATCAGCAGGAGAGGACTCTTTAAAGTAGAGACACTACATACTGAAATACACCTGAACATCAGCAGGAGAGGACTCTTTAAAGTAGAGATACTACATACTGATATACACCTGGACATCAGCAGGAGAGGACTCTTTAAAGTAGAGATACTACATACTGATATACACCTGGACATCAGCAGGAGAGGACTCTTTAAAGTAGAGACACTACATACTGATATACACCTGGACATCAGCAGGAGAGGACTCTTTAAAGTAGAGACACTACATACTGATATACACCTGAACATCAGCAGGAGAGGACTCTTTAAAGTAGAGACACTACATACTGATATACACCTGAACATCAGCAGGAGAGGACTCTTTAAAGTAGAGACACTACATACTGATATACACCTGAACATCAGCAGGAGAGGACTCTTTAAAGTAGAGACATCAAATGTCCTCTTTATCACATAACGTGTTGCTCTTGTTTCAGGCGTGGACTCTGGAACAAAGAAGAATTCCTTCACTAATTCCTCCCTGACATGTCATCCATCTCAGACCTGTTTGTTCTGTCATTCCTCCGCCAACGAGATATGAAAGCAAACTATTTATTTTTGACACACCCGTATCAGGACACAGGGGGGGGGGGGGGGTAATAAGAGGGTGTTCCCCCCCCTCTCATTAGCGCCAGGAATGCTGGCGGAGGACTTCCTTTTTACCACTCCCATTGGAGGAATGTGACGATACATTTAGTCAGTGCATTTCCAGGTACCTTTGTATCGCTTACTCGTTACTGGCTCTATGACATACAAAATGATGATTTGACAAAATATGATGCTAAACGACAGTAACGACGTATAGAGATGATACAATTGGTTGATTGCTCAATAAGTTAATTGACATCAAAAATAACCCTATGAAGAGTCTTTGTCTCGCAATGAAGCAATGCAACTTTAACGAGGCTTCTCCCAGGCCAGTTAAAATAAGACAAAGTAAAGCAGCTATAAAACAGACACAGCAGCATTAAATAAGCGGCACTTATGAATAGTAACAAATAGAAAGTCATTTTTAAGATGGACTTTTATTAATCCCTCGTGGGGAAATTGTTTCTCTGCATTTGACCCACCCTAGTGTTAGGAGCAGTGGGCTGCCATTTTGAAGGGCACCCGGGGAGCAGTGTGGGGAACGGTAGCACTTGTCGGGACTTGAACTGGTGACCTTCCAGTTGCCAAGCTAAGTCCCTATCGACTTCGCCACCACCGCCCCATTTTATGTCTTACTTTGTGTTATTGATAATTTATTAAATCCGTTTTCATGTAATAATGCCAAATATACCACGGTTCCAGTTCGTCAAACTAGGCTTTTCTGCCTTTTAATTATTATTATTTGATATATATTGTTTGTGGCCGGACAGAACGACGAATGTCTCGTTCTACGTTTGTGATTTTATGACATTTTACAAACCAAACGAGCGATCAGCAGATTAACCCAGAATGAAAAACAGTTTGTCAAATATTTCCTGCTCCTAATCTAACGACGAAAATGCCTTGACATAAAATACTGGATTTACATGAGGCCATTTTTGTAAAGTTATAATTTTAAATTGATGCTTTTGGTAAATATTGCTGATTAAACTAACGTACTTTTTAGGACAAGCTATGTTTACATTTCGATACTTAAAAAGTCCAACATGTGTCCGACTTTATCATGAACTTCTTTATTTGTGTTGGTTTATTTTGGCCAGTTTTAGCTTTAACTGGAAGGCAACACTGTTAGATGACATAGAGGGCATGCCACGTTGAATTGCTTCACAAAGTCAACCCAACTTCATCCACTTCTGTCCGATACATAACAAAACGTGTAAATCAGGTGATGCGTTCACTGACTCACTGCCGATTAAAGCAAACACTGAGACCCTGCCCTGCCGCTCCCTCTGCCTTCAGACACGATCTGCAAACACACCCGCTGTCACATACCAGAGTACACACAGCTCTCATATACTTGTACTTTATTAGAGTATTTCCCCCCTTAACTTCCTTTCAGAAGCCACTATTGTCCTTTTTCGTCCACGACATGTATCTGATTATTAGAATATTCATCCAGATTTGAAATGCAGTACTTTTACGTGTAACAGAGAGCTTCTACACTGTTGTATTTCTACTTTAACTTCAGTAACGTATGCGCCTCGTCTGACTTCTCTCTCTCTCTGTATTTGTTTCTTTGCCTGAGGGGTGTCGCATTAACCGACTTTAATTTCTGGTTTCTCTCTCCGTGTGTGTTTAAAGCTATAATCCAGTTGATAAAGAGTATAAAGAGAGTGTGTGTGTGTGTGTGTGTGTGTGTGTGTGTGTGTGTGTGTGTGTGTGTGTGTGTGTGTGTGTTTAGAGGAGTGACTGTGGCTGCCGTGGATCATGTTGTATAAAATGACACACGGTTATAAATGTGTGACTCCTGCAGAGTAAATGGAAGTTGTGAAACCTCCACCCTGAAACTGTTTATCTTGTATAACATCAGGTAAAGTACTGCAGGGCAGAGGTGGGAGAAGTACTGTGGTGTTAAAATACTCTGTTACAAGTAAAAGTACTGAATTGAAATGTACTAGTGTCTCTATTTTAAAGAGTCCTCTCCTGCTGATGTTCAGGTGTATATCAGTATGTAGTGTCTCTACTTTAAAGAGTCCTCTCCTGCTGATGTTCAGGTGTATATCAGTATGTAGTGTCTCTACTTTAAAGAGTCCTCTCCTGCTGATGTTCAGGTGTATATCAGTATGTAGTGTATCTACTTTAAAGAGTCCTCTCCTGCTGATGTTCAGGTGTATATCAGTATGTAGTGTCTCTACTTTAAAGAGTCCTCTCCTGCTGATGTTCAGGTGTATATCAGTATGTAGTGTCTCTACTTTAAAGAGTCCTCTCCTGCTGATGTTCAGGTGTATATCAGTATGTAGTGTCTCTACTTTAAAGAGTCCTCTCCTGCTGATGTTCAGGTGTATATCAGTATGTAGTGTCTCTACTTTAAAGAGTCCTCTCCTGCTGATGTTCAGGTGTATATCCGTATGTAGTGTCTCTACTTTAAAGAGTCCTCTCCTGCTGATGTTCAGGTGTATATCAGTATGTAGTGTCTCTACTTTAAAGAGTCCTCTCCTGCTGATGTTCAGGTGTATATCAGTATGTAGTGTCTCTACTTTAAAGAGTCCTCTCCTGCTGATGTTCAGGTGTGTATCAGTATGTAGTGTCTCTACTTTAAAGAGTCCTCTCCTGCTGATGTTCAGGTGTATATCAGTATGTAGTGTCTCTACTTTAAAGAGTCCTCTCCTGCTGATGTTCAGGTGTGTATCAGTATGTAGTGTCTCTACTTTAAAGAGTCCTCTCCTGCTGATGTTCAGGTGTGGTATCAGTATGTAGTGTCTCTACTTTAAAGAGTCCTCTCCTGCTGATGTTCAGGTGTATATCAGTATGTAATGTCTCTACTTTAAAGAGTCCTCTCCTGCTGATGTTCAGGTGTATATCAGTATGTAGTGTCTCTACTTTAAAGAGTCCTCTCCTGCTGATGTTCAGGTGTATATCAGTATGTAGTGACTCTACTTTAAAGAGTCCTCTCCTGCTGATGTTCAGGTGTATATCAGTATGTAGTGTCTCTACTTTAAAGAGTCCTCTCCTGCTGATGTTCAGGTGTATATCAGTATGTAGTGTCTCTACTTTAAAGAGTCCTCTCCTGCTGATGTTCAGGTGTATATCAGTATGTAGTGTCTCTACTTTAAAGAGTCCTCTCCTGCTGATGTTCAGGTGTACATCAGTATGTAGTGTCTCTACTTTAAAGAGTCCTCTCCTGCTGATGTTCAGGTGTATATCAGTACGTAGTGTCTCTACTTTAAAGAGTCCTCTCCTGCTGATGTTCAGCTGTATATCAGTATGTAGTGTCTCTACTTTAAAGAGTCCTCTCCTGCTGATGTTCAGGTGTATATCAGTATGTAGTGTCTCTACTTTAAAGAGTCCTCTCCTGCTGATGTTCAGGTGTACATCAGTATGTAGTGTCTCTACTTTAAAGAGTCCTCTCCTGCTGATGTTCAGGTGTATATCAGTACGTAGTGTCTCTACTTTAAAGAGTCCTCTCCTGCTGATGTTCAGGTGTATATCAGTATGTAGTGTCTCTACTTTAAAGAGTCCTCTCCTGCTGATGTTCAGGTGTATATCAGTATGTAGTGTCTCTACTTTAAAGAGTCCTCTCCTGCTGATGTTCAGGTGTATATCAGTATGTAGTGTCTCTACTTTAAAGAGTCCTCTCCTGCTGATGTTCAGGTGTATATCAGTGTGTAGTGTCTCTACTTTAAAGAGTCCTCTCCTGCTGATGTTCAGGTGCATATCAGTATGTAGTGTCTCTACTTTAAAGAGTACTCTCCTGCTGATGTTCAGGTGTATATCAGTATGTAGTGTCTCTACTTTAAAGAGTCCTCTCCTGCTGATGTTCAGGTGTGTATCAGTATGTAGTGTCTCTACTTTAAAGAGTCCTCTCCTGCTGATGTTCAGGTGTATATCAGTGTGTAGTGTCTCTACTTTAAAGAGTCCTCTCCTGCTGAATTTAGCTCTTTATTGTTCTCATACTGCCTGTGCTGCAGCACCTCTTTTCACCCTCTGTCTGAAACCAGAGCCCAGTCTGCTCTGATTGGTTAGCTGGCCGGCTCTGTTGTGATTGGTCAACAACTTAGAGATGTCCCGCCCCTTAGCCTACCATGTACAATGTGTTGGAGTGCTAGCCAATAGGAGCGTGAGTGTTACATAGTGATGTCACCATGTTCAGGAAGTAAACAAAGGAGTCCAATGGAGGGAACACAGGGATGTTAGCCTTTGCAGACCATTTACATGCACTTAAACCTACAGTATAGAACACACTACAGGAAAGGGAGAACTCCAAAAAGCAGAATAAGACCTCTTTAAATTCTTCTATAACTTTTCTTCTGTCTTCAGTATTTCTCACATTGCAGTGTTTTGGATGATTTTAACCGTCACCTCTCTGTTCCTGTACCCAGGGCTCAGGCCCAGGACCTGGCTGTGGTGATTTCTCGGATGCAGGTAAATGCCGACCAAGTAGAGAAGAGCATCCTGGCTGCAGAGCATCATCTGGGCGTGGTAAGAGAGGTGTCATGTACACCTGCTGGGCACACTTTTCAAAATGGCTAATATTGTCTGATGCAAACTTCCTTGTGATAAAAAAGATAGAATCAGAGAAAAACAAAGCTCCTTTGTTCCCCTCTTAGGACACAGAGCGCGATGAGAAGAACCTGAATCTGTACCACCAGAGGGAGAACGCTGACACCCTGTCGCAGGCCGAGGGGCTCCTGAAGGACCTCTTCATGGACGTGGACAAAGCCAAGAGGCTGGGGCACCCGCAGGTCCACGAGATCGAGAAGGAGTGAGTTCATACCCAGAGACATGCAGGCGGTGCTGGAGGAAGCACTCTCACCTGTTACTCAAGTAAAAGTAGAAATACAAAAAGGAGATGGAGGGAGATGAGGTTTTTTATCAACAAACAAAAAAACATTTTAAATTGTAAAAATAATTTCGAGCTTCACTAAAAAACATAAATGACTCAAAATGTGTCAAAAATAAATGTAAAACATATTTTAATAAGCTAAAGTACAAACAGGCTTGAACATCTACCAAAAACGAAATGTTATTCACAATAAATAAATACAAATACTTAAATGGTTATAGATGCCAATTATTTTCTCTAAAACATTATTTAATTGTCTAATTGTTCAGATGTTATTGAATAAACAGTTGGTTAGTTTCATTTCTTACACAACATCATATTTGATCATCATATTATTATTTTTCATTCAAAATATTGCTTATTAAAGTAACTAGTAGTGCTCTAGCTGTAGGATGAATTAAGTGAAGTAAAAAGTATTTACCCCTTTTTAAATGTTGTGGATTAGTGAAGTGTAAAGTCGTATTAAATAAAACAGTTGAACTTAAGCACAGTACTCCCTTGTGTGTGTACTATTAAATTCCACCGCTGCATGCATGCCAACAGACGCACCTAAAACTCGATGTGTCGCATGCCATCGAGACTTATAGCCACCTCAAATATTCATTTCCACATTCCCCTTTCTCTACCCTTCTACGCTTCATTGACTGAGCTCTCTTTGTCTCTGCTTCCTCTTCCTGCAGCGTGAAAAACCTCCACGATCGCTGGGTGAAGGACTGTTCCATCTACAGGGAGCTGTACTCCCAGGTCAAACCTCTGGATCCCAAACAGAAGATCGACTGGGGGCCTCTGCTGGACGACAAAATGGTCAGTTAATCTTGGGTTTTGTTAACTGAACATCTGCATGACTGATAAAGATCACAGGTTGAAAACGGTCCTGTTTCTGTGATTTACAGAGACAGTTAAAGTCAGACGCGTACGGCCCAAAGCTGCCTGACGTGGAGAAGCAGATGGCAGAACATAACATCCTGCACCAGGAGATCGAGGCGTACAAAGACCAGCTGCAGCCCAGCAGCACCAGCTCCAAGGTAACAGCACACAACCAGAGAGGGGCAGACCTCCAGCAAACAGTGTTACATCACAATCAATACATACATATGGCAAAGAAACGTTTATGATACTTAGACGTTTTGTCCAGCAGGATAATCTCCACATAGTAACACCACTTTATGGTTTGTGGAGTAAAAAGCTAATGTTGGTTTGAAAAGGAACTACATTACGGTCACATGACTTCACGTCACCACCGCTAAGCTAAAGGTGGCTAATGTTGGGCTATAAAGGAACTACATTATGGTCACATGACTTCACGTCACCACCGCTAAGCTAAAGGAGGCTAATGTTGGGCTATAGGAACTACAGCACGGTCACATGACTTCACGTCACCACCGCTAAGCTAAAGGAGGCTAATGTTGGGCTATAGGAACTACAGCACGGTCACATGACTTCACGTCACCACCGCTAAGCTAAAGGTGGCTAATGTTGGGCTATAGGAACTACAGCACGGTCACATGACTTCACGTCACCACCGCTAAGCTAAAGGAGGCTAATGTTGGGCTATAGGAACTACAGCACGGTCACATGACTTCACGTCACCACCGCTAAGCTAAAGGAGGCTAATGTTGGGCTATAGGAACTACAGCACGGTCACATGACTTCACTCAGATAAAATGCAGACTCAATTCAGGGTTTAAGACTTATTTTCTGCACCGCTCTATTGTCCCTCCAGGCTTCCTTACATTCAAGACTGCAACACAAACCTGGATTTTGGACATTAATAATAATTTCCACACCACTTTAGAGACACTACACTAACCCTCATGAACAGTCAAATGTTCTGTGCAGATGTAGTGCCACTGGTTAATATTTTCTAAAATATTTGTAATGGTTTTTGAGCCATGACAAAAAGCCAGCAGACTGGTTTTTATCCTAGGCTATACCAGAAATGCCTTTAGCTAAATACGCAGTTGTTGATCACTTGCGACCTGTAGAGAGGAGTGTTGAGTCAGCCGTTAGTAGCCTAAGTGTAAAACAGTCACTAAAATATGCTTTTGGACAGACAGACACATGCACACACAACTGAACACAGTATCTCCACCCCGGCTAATAATAACACATAAATATTACTTCAGGATGAATCATTCACCTGTGTCTTCTTCTTCTTTCTTCTCAGGAGCAGTACGCCGCCTTCAAGGACAAATATGACAAACTTTGTGTGAGTTTTTTCTCCCTGTGAGGCTTTGAAGTGTGTTTGAGTTGAGTTAAGTTCAGAGGGATGTGTGTATGTAATGCATGCTGTGTGTTGGGGTTCAGCAGATGTCTCAGAAATACTCACAATGCTAGAGGCCGGTTTCATAATCATGTATATTAAGTTTTGCATCTGATAGGGTTCCATAAGGAATCGAAATGTAATCGAAATCTCAATATTGATTACTGCACTTTCTAATATAATAGTGTAAGAGTCTTTGGATATCAGAGGAACCTTTGGATGTATTGAAATACAACTAACTTACATCCACTTGTTTCTAGTTTTGAGTCTCCAGAAATCCATGCAGTATGCCAATAAGCGTTAACGGACACCACACTGTATGATAAACACTTTTCCCTCCTCTGGTTGTGCAGGAGTTGTCTCAGCAGCGGCGCGCTCACCTGGCCTCGCTGTATGAGTACGTGCAAAGCTGCTGGAAGGAGCTGAGCTACTTGTCGGGGCAGCAGGAGAGGATCCTGCAGAGAGACTGGAGCGACCGCTTGGTGGACGCCCCCAGTGTCCGCATGGAGTACGAGGTGAGGGGGGAGTCTTTATCCGCTTTCACACCAAGCACTTAGCCGGTATTGTCCCCGGTACTTAGTCCCCCCGAACTCTTTAGTCCCTCGAACTGTCCTAGCAGATCGCGTTCTCACCGGAATAAGTCTCTGAGGGAGGATTAGGCAAATGAAGCCGCTGACGTCACTTCTTCTTCTTATGCTTTGGGTTCACAAAACGTTTCGGAGTTTTACGGGGCGTGGCTTGCAATTTGCCGAGCCAATCCGAAATTGTTAGTGTGGCCGACACACCCACGAACCATTTCCTCCCCAGGAAAGCACCACCTCTCTAGCTGGGACTATCTGGGGGTGAAAAGGTTCGCGCGAGCTAGGGACTAGGCCCAGATATTTTTGGTGTGAAACCAAAATCTCCCCCCCCCTATCGGCCTAGTTCGGGGGAAAAGTACTCCGGTGTGAAAGCGCCTATTATGGGAGATTTTTGAGGAATATTTAAAAGTCTTTTACCAGTTTACCATAAATCATAATGCTGTAAGAGCCAGTTACACCAGCTCTGGATCCAACAGGTGTAACCGGTGCTGTAACTTTAGTTTAGCTGCTGGCCGAATGAGTCAAATGAGGCTCCTTTAAAAAAGACAATGGATTATTGCAGAAAACAATCTCTGTGTCAAACAAACGTTTATGATACTTACACGTTTAGTTCAGCAGGATAATCTCCACATTTTAGCACCACTTTTTGAAGTAAAGAGCAAGTGTTTGGCTATAAAGGAACTACAGCACGGTCACATGACTTCACGTCACCACCGCTAAGCTAAAGGTGGCTAATGTTGGGCTATAAAGGAACTACAGCACGGTCACATGACTTCACGTCACCATCGCTAAGCTAAAAGTGGCTAATGTTGGGCTATAAAGGAACTACAGCACGGTCACATGACTTCACGTCACCACCGCTAAGCTAAAGGTGGCTAACGCTGGGCTATAAAGGAACTACAGCACGGTCACATGACTTCACATCACCACCGCTAAGCTAAAGGTGGCTAACGCTGGGCTATAAAGGAACTACAGCACGGTCACATGACTTCACGTCACCACCGCTAAGCTAAAGGAGGCTAATGTTGGGCTATAAAGGAACTACAGCACGGTCATATGACTTCACGTCACCACCGCTAAGCTAAAGGTGGCTAATGTTGGGCTATAAAGGAACTACAGCACGGTCACATGACTTCAGGTCACCATCGCTAAGCTAAAGGTGGCTAATGTTGGGCTATAAAGGAACTACAGCACGGTCACATGACTTCACGTCACCACCGCTAAGCTAAAGGTGGCTAATGTTGGGCTATAAAGGAACTACAGCACGGTCACATGACTTCACGTCACCACCGCTAAGCTAAAGGTGGCTAATGTTGGGCTATAAAGGAACTACAGCACGGTCACATGACTTCACGTCACCACCGCTAAGCTAAAGGTGGCTAATGTTGGGCTTTAAAGGAACTACAGCACGGTCACATGACTTCACGTCTCCACCGCTAAGCTAAAGGCGGCTAATGTTGGGCGTGATGACATTTAGTCGTCTCATTTAGACACTCGTTAGCAACCTCTGTTTTTAAATTCTCCAATGGGGTATTTACTGACGTATTTTATATAGTAGAGGTTGTAATCATGTCTTCTATTGTCTTTTTCAGAAATTCAAAACCAGCGGTCTGCTATCTCATGAGAAGGAGATCATCAAGCTGCAGGGGGAAGGAGAACGACTCGTTGAGAAGAAACATCCTGCCAGCTCCACCATAAAGGTACAGCTGTCACCTAGATCAATGTGATGGGTCAAATATGATGAATGATTATAACAAATGTAATATACTAAACTGAGGCATTTGTATTTCTCAGGCTCACAGAGACGCTGTGCAGTCGGAGTGGCAGGCCTTCCTCAACCTGTGTCTGGCTCAGGAAATACACCTGGACAACATCGAAGACTACAAGAAGGTAGAGAGCCTAAAAAAACAATGACTATGTTGCATGAAGCGGAAAAACTCCAAGTAAAGTACAGCACCTGATTACAAAACCCTCTCTCTTTTCCTCCGTACCCAAATCTTTAAAAACGGGGGAACAACGGTGCTGATCCAGATTTGTATCCGATATGACGTAATATGTGAAATATGTGCTGGCTTTACGCCCACAGGCCCTATCAGAAACATTGCTATCAGAAACAATGCCCGACTGTTTTGGACGTAATGGTCGGTGTTTACATTAGCATCGCTAACACTCAGAGCTAGCCTGTACTGGAGAGCATGTGTGTGAAGAAGCAGGAAATAGAAAGGAACTCACCTTGTGGTATAACCGGCAAGAGAGAAAGCCTTTGAGCTCCAAACTGTTTCAGAGAGAATCCTTGATGTGGTTTGGAACATGATATGGCATTTAATCACGGCAGCATTTCTGATCAGGCATTAGCTCCGCCTCCTCTTATTTTTCTTTTAAAGCTAAGGACCCAGTATCAGCCCTTTTCTAACAGGGCTGGAATACAGGGATGTCTAAAATGCATGATCTGTTTGGTATTTTGAGCTAAACACATCATTTTTTATATATTTGTATATATCCAATAATATATGCCTACAAATAGCATGATAGGAGACCTTTAAGTGAATATATTTTGTGTCACAGTTCCAGCTGGAGGCAGAGACGCTGTCCGAGTCTCTGGAGAGGCTCAACTCCAATCTGGACCCGAAGGCTCTCACAGGGAAGAGCAACCCAGAGGTCCTGATGGCTCTGGAGGTAACACCGCTACTATATTCTTTAATTAGCATTTAAGAAATTAGGTACATTAATTGTCAACATCTAACCGAAGGGCCATTTGTTATGTTTGTTTATACCTCACCCATTCCTCCCATCTGTCCTCAAAGATATGAACTACATTTCTAATCCTCCGTATTTTTGTTTCCGTTCCACATATTTTATTTACAAGACTCTTCCATTTAGAGTTTTCCCTTCAATAGTGTTTTTATTTGTTAGAAAACTCTCCCTGGTCCCCGGCTTGATCTTCAATCTCAGGATCCATGTATTTCTAATCCTCTCCAGAATGGAAGTAGTTGAAACAAAAAAAAGAATTTGTTGGTATTTTTCTGAAAATCTAAAAATGCACTTTTCCTCAAAATTCTGTCTTTTTCTAAAAAATCAAAAAAAATTCTGTCTTTTTCTCAAAAATCTCAAAATTATGACTTTTTCTACAAAAATCGGAAAAAATCGGACTTTTTTTCTACAAAAATCGGACTTTCTCAAAAATCTCAAATCTTACTTTTTCTCAAAATGTTATCTATTTCTGAACACCGGTCCCCGTGTATCTGTGATCCTCTCCAGAATGGAAGGAGTCATCACATACAGAGCATCAACTAGTTCCTGAACAGTGTCCTTCACATGCTGATATCCAAGAGAGGGAGTTACACAGTGTTAACTGTGATGGTTATTCTCGCGTCCAGGAAAGAGAAGCTTAAAAAGGAGACTAAATGGAGTCTCTGAGATGTTTTCAAATTGGTACTTTAATTAATAAAAAGCGTGGTAAAGTCACAAACAGGATATTTTCCGACAGAAAAGCAGCTGTCTCTGGCTCTCACTAGCAGAGAGAAAAGAGGCCGAACCCTCAGGTTTCGTTGTTTATATAGCCTCTCCTGGCTCCTCCCTGGGGGCCGGCTCTCCGCGTATTTAATGTCCGTTGTTACGCATATCACAGGATACAGACATTGTACATTCAATATATATATAAACACGCCTTTTCTCCTCCTTAACTCTTTCATGACTTTTCATTTAACACATTCTAAACGCTGTAATCAATACTCCAAAAAAATACAGGGAATACTTCACAGCAGTTTGGTTTCCGGTCGTTCCGGATGTTGTCACATGCTACCCACATCTGTAAACAATAACGTACTCAAATAAACTGTACCTTCATTTTATATTCAGCAATAATAATACGTCTATAGTTGTAGTGTTGAAATCAGTAGGTTTCGGTGTGCAACATCATATCGCTGCTAAATTCATCTCTATAGGAAATGGTATATTAGCCTCATGCTAACTGCTAACCGGAGATGAAGGATTTTCAGAATAAAAGCTTAACTGGTTGTGCACAAGAACTTCTGGTTTTTCAGTATAAAACAGCATTTAAACTAAAGGTACATTTAAGGTACATTATGCCATCAAAACATTGATTTGAATTTCTAACAACAGTCACAAGATGGAGGAATAGAAAGCAGTATTCAATGTTTACTTCAGATTAGCTCCACGTCAGAAATGAGCATGCTTGATGTCTCTCTCCATAGAGGCTGAATCATCATGTTAATCACAGAGCTATCATCTGCCTCAAACAGTCCTGATGCTCTTCTAGGTAATCACACATCCTGTTATGTTCACAGCTACAGTTGGGATACCTTTGTTATCATGTGACTCTGATATTGGAAGAGGACATTCAGGATTTTCCCAACACTATTCTAACACAATGTTTCCTGCAGGGCGATGAGCCGGCGGTCCGGAGGAACGATCAGCGTCTCTCTGACCTCAGAGAGCTCAGCAGCGGCATCTTTCCTCTGAAGCTCCGTCGGACCCTCCCCACCAAACCCACCTCCGCCCTGGCCCTCTGTGACTGGGCTGATAAAGCTGTAAGATACGTTTCAGTGCTTTACAGACTTTGATATTTAAAACAAACAGGGTTTCCTATGACAGGAAAGGCCTGTATTTCTGTTCCAAAGTCAAAATCAGAATCAGAAATCCTAATTTAATAATCCAAGAAGTACACACCCATGCCAAAATAAATGATTAGGAGCATCATAAAGATAATACGATAATACTTTATTGTCGGATTGAATCTGACATTTTTACCAAGACAAGATACACGGAACATTTAACTTAGCATTTAAAACCCTGAAGATGTTCAGATCACTGTTCAAGACGTACATTATATATATTATAAGTTCTTGTTATCTTAATTGTATCTTCCTCTTTAAGACACTGCCTGTGTTTTAACATTTTTATTTTTTTATTTTTTTATTATTACGATTTCCGATTATGTTGCATGTTTTAATTTGACTGTATTTACTTGTTTAAAATGAAATGTGTCTTTAGGGTGACTTACAAAATCTGTCCAGGGACTACAGATGAGAAATAGCCTCTTGGCTAAATTAATGTGCACTGTCCCTTTTTAAATAAATAATAATAGGATAATACTTTATTGTCGGATCAAGTCTGACATTTTTCTCCAAGACAAGATACAAGGAACATTTAACTTAGTATTAAAATCACTGAAGACAATAATAATACATTTGATTTAAGGCGCCTTTCATGACACTCAAGGACACCGTACAATTTGTTAAATATTCTAAGAGGTAAAAGCAACTGAACATGATACAAACAGAAACATACCATCATGGAGAGGACAATTAAAGTGGACACAAATGATAGGGACTTGTTATTCAGGGAAAACAGATGATATGGAGCACTACAGTGAGTAGGCTGATCGGAACAATATCTTCAAGACCCTCTAACGTACCTTATATATTCTTGTTATCTTCATTTTATCTTCCTCTACGTGTGCTTCAGGACACAGTGAGGCGTGGAGAGACTCTAACCCTAAAGTCCAACTCTGATAATAAGAACTGGGTGCTCCAGAGCGACAGTGGGAAGACCAGGACCCTCCCAGGGACATGCTTTATGATCCCCCCCCCTAACGCCGAGGCCCTGGAGAAAGTCAAAAGGTACAGAGTGCAAACACACACCCTACAGTATGTTTTCTCGACATCCTTTTATTATGTGATAACAACAAATCCTGTGATGTTTTTTTAATGAAACATGATGTGTGTGTTCAGTCTGGATAAAGCGCTGAGGGATCTGAAGAGCCGTAGATCTGTGCACATGTCCTCCCTGAAGAACCCCACTGTGGAGGTGGTCCACCCTCAGAAAGCAGGTGAGAAGAAAGACATCAGAACAGGACCACCTTTATTTGTTTCTCCTGAATATAAAGTCCTATACCAAGAAGTGACAAATAAACATGGAAGAAGAATCTCCACATATTAACAACCCTTAATGTGTTTGCTTTAAAAAAGCTAACGTTACAGCACGGTCATATGATTTCATACTGCTAAGCTAAAAGCGGCTAATGTTGGGCTATAAAGGAACTACAGCACGGTCACATGACTTCACGTCACCACTGCTAAGCTAAAGGCGGCTAATATTGGGCTATAAAGGAACTACAGCACGGTCACATGACTCCACGTCACCACTGCTAAGCTAAAGGCGGCTAATGTTGGGCTATAAAGGAACTACAGCACGGTCACATGACTTCACGTCACCACTGCTAAGCTAAAGGCGGCTAATATTGGGCTATAAAGGAACTACAGCACGGTCACATGACTTCACGTCACCACCGCTAAGCTAAAGGTGGCTAATGTTGGGCTATAAAGGAACTACAGCACGGTCACATGACTTCACGTCACCACCGCTAAGCTAAAGGCGGCTAATGTTGGGCTATAAAGGAACTACAGCACGGTCACATGACTTCATGTCACCACCGCTAAGCTAAAGGCGGCTAATGTTGGCCGCGATTATGTTTAGTCGTCTCATTTAGACACTTGTTAGCAACCAAAAACACGTTAAAATTGCATTCCCGTAACCCGTTTTTTTGCAATATATTATTACATTACTGTGTTAAAGTATTTAATGACCAAAACAACACGTCGAAAAATATATTTACAAAGGAATGAATCGCCAGGAGAAAAACGCCCTTGGTGTGTAAATGCCTAGTCTTTATGAAAGAGTCTTGCAGTTTTCATTGTATAGTTTTTGTCATTTCTCCTCCTCAGTCGCTGTTCAAAGTGCTCCTGAGGATCCACGAGCTGCACAGCTGGCCAGTGAAATGGACAAGATCAACAAAGCCCTGCAGCGGAACGAGAAAGAAGTCCTGAATCGCCTCAGATCCCCGCTGGACAACCGCAACCCGACTCAGGACCTGAACAAACGCCTGCAAGAGCACGAGGTGAAATATAGGCTCAAGTTCATTATCTAATACATGTTTTGTCTTTATGTGAATGTGGAAATTCACCTCCGAGTTACTCAACCTGGCTATTTTGATGCCATCATTAACACCATTGAACTTTGGCCTTTTCAGAAATCTGCTCTGGCTGTGAGGAAGCTGGAGTCGGAGAAGAATGCTCTCCAGAGAGAGATGGAGCCCATTCTGGCCAAGAAGCCTCTCGGACCCACCGCCTCCTCCCTGCCCCTCAAAATCAGCGCCGCCAACAACAAGATCGACGACATCAACAACTTCATCGATCTCTATAAGAAAAAGTAAGAAAGAACTTCTCTTTTATATGATTTCTATTGTTTGGAAGTGTTAGAAAAATCTCACTGGTCCCCGGCTTGAGCTTGAACCTCAGGATCCGTGTATCTGTGATCCTCTCCAGAAGGGAAGTAGTCATCACATACAGAGCATCAACTAGTTCCTGAACAGTGTCCTTCACATGCTGATATCCAAGAGAGGGAGTTACACAGTCACAAGATGGAGGAATAGAAAGCAGTATTCAATGTTTACTTCAGATTAGCTCCACGTCAGAAATGAGCATGCTTGATGTCTATCTCCATAGAGGCTGAATCATCATGTTAATCACATAGCTATCATATGCCTCAAACAGTCCTGATGCTCTTCTAGGTCATCACACATCCTGTCATGTTTACAGCTACAGTTGGGATACCTTTGTGATCACGTTACTCTCAGACTGGAAGAGGACATTCAGTGTTTTCCTAACAGGAAGTTGTGTTTCTCTCCTCTCTACCAGGGCCACAGCCTCCATGTTCCTGGAGAAGCAGAAGCTGAATGTGGAAGGCATGGTGTCTGGGTTCGAGGAGAAATTGGCTAAAGAAGGCGCCATTTATGATCAACCGAACGCCCTCCCGGGTCGCAACCAGCAGCTGCAGGTGTGGTACTTATAAAAGGAAACAAGTCAAAGATTTAACTTTTTGTTGTTGTTATAATTTCAATCTTTATTGTCACATTATACATGGCAATAACATGCTGGTTACAAAAACATTACAATCATGTAACAAAAGGCCAGCAAGGCAATACAAATAAAAGAAAAGGGATATGTCTTCATGTTATTATATTCTTGAAGATACACGTATCTATTGTTCCAGTCAAATGTCTTTGCTTTGAGTCTTGTATAGAGTCAATTCTTCTGTTGAGTTGTGTTTCTCGCAATCTCAGTTTTTCCACCAAAAAGATTTCTTCCACAATTGTTAAAGATTTAACAATTTCAGGAGCAAACAAGTTCGTAACCTGTCTTTATCCTTATGCCGAACAGCTTCTGCGTCAGGATGTCACCGCCAAGAAGGATGAGGTGACTAAACTAGGCAGAGACTTGGACCTGACGGAGCAGTCCTGCAGCTCTTTGCAGCGGACATTCAATGAATACTGTCCGGACATCCGCCGCCAGGAGAATGAGGTGAAACAGCTGAAGAACCGCTACACGTCTGTCAATAATCAGCTCCAGGAAAGGTGAGTCAAACTAAATGCAAGTTGTAACTGTGTTTGTGGTTTTTTGAGTCCCGACTTGTTGAACAATGGACTGTTTTTCATGTTTCACTCTAGATCTGCCCTCGTAAAGCAATCAACCAATAAAAACCAAGATTTCCAGAATGCTGTTCAGGGACTGGATTTCTTCTTGCTCAATTTGCCCAATAACGCCATCAAGCCTACAGACGATGTGAAGCAAATAACAACCAAACAAAACTCTCAAAGGGTGAGTGGGAAGTATTTCTTTAAATACATTCAAATGTGTCCAAATTCTAAATACAAACTAACTCAAGTCTCTCTGTATTTCTTGTTTAGAAAGTAGTTGAGGACATCAAGAAGAAATCCGATGATCTGGACCGAGTCAAGTATCTGTCCCGAGATCTGCAGAGCGTCCTGAATGTGAGTTCAGACAATATCAATATTCTTATTTACAGTGAATTAAGCGCGCACTTACTTTTACTTAATCCTTAAATCCATAAATGCATTTCCTTTCAGGAGTATGACGCTAAGTTGAACACTTACCGTGGCACTCTGAATGAGGACGATGACGATGATGTTGACTATGAGGAACCAGTCCCAACGTTGCGTCAAACTTCAACCATGGCTAAGGCTGTACAGAGAAAGGTACACTTAAAAACTCATGACAAATCTCTACCTTTTCAATAAAAATGTTCCCTCCGTCATCTTCAACTTCGCATCTTGTTTTGCTTTCTGCAGGAGAAAAATCTACTGAACCTGTTCTCCGAGGTGTCTGCAGAAAACGAGCAGATACTCAACCAGTTGGAGACAACAAAACACATCAAGGCCAGGGTACGATATTATGGCATCAAAATACATCACTCAAGTAATAATTATTCCCATTGTTACCTGCCCAAAGTAATTACATGTATCTTTTTATTCATGTGCAGAATGAACAGAAAGTCAGTCAGGTGGTGGTCAATCAGCAGATGCAGCTAAAAAGCGACAGGAAGGACCTGGAGGCAAGTGATAGTCTGAAAAAGGAATTAAGTGAGGAGGTAGCCAGACGCTTGCATGCTGAAAGAGACCTGGAAACATACCGTAAGAGGTTTGTGTCTCTTAAGAGTAGGAAAGGAGTGGAGAGGTTGGAGGAGAGGGAGGTGGTGCAATACTACCATGACCCAAAACTGGAGTTGGAACTACAGTCACTGAAAAGTCGGATCCAGGATGAGTCGTTGAAGAGGACAAGAACCCGTTCGGAGATCGAAATTATCAACGTGACGATCCACAAACTGGAAACACAGCTGATCACAGTCGAACCCAGACTGTTGACCAAGGTAATGACGGAGTATGAGAGAGACCCCCAGCTTGACAAAGACGCCGTCAGGATGAGAGAAGAGATAGAGAGGATAAGGCTGATGCTCCAAACGAGAGATACTGAGAAAATTCAAGTGAAAACCGAGCTCACGGTGTTGTCTCAGCAGAAACAAAAAACCAGGTCGAAGATCGTTAAGAAAGAAGTGGTGAGGCTTGAGAAGGATCCACAGATGCTGAAATCTGTTCTCACGTTCCAGACTAATATCTCAGAGGAGGATTTCAGGTCCGAGTCGCTCAACACTAGCATCTTTAGCACAAGGAGCCAGATCAACACATTGGAGAGGGTCATTCCCACCATCCAACCTAAGATAGTCACCAAGGTGGTAAAGCAAGTACAGCAAGATCCAAAATCGCTGGAAGAGTCAAAGAAGCTGCGAATTGCCTTGGAGGAGGAGAAGGATGAGAATGTTATCTTGTTGAAGGACCTGACCACCATGCTGATACGTTATGGTGAGCTGGAAAAGCTCAGACCTAAAGTTGAGGTCAAGGAGATCATCAATGAGATCTACAGAGTTGATCCTGAGACAGAAATCGAGCTGGTGCGTCTGAAGAAAGAACTTCAGGACTCTGGCCGTAACCGCACGAACCTGGAGTACGAAAGCAAGACATTGGTTACAACTCTGACCACCCTGCGCTCTCAGAAACCCAAGATAGAGTACAAGGAGGTGACCCAGGAAGTGATCAAAGAAGAGAAAAGCCCAGAGGTTACCAGGGAATTGCAAAGGCTGAACAACCAAGCTTCCCGTCTGCTAGTCAACTATGAGACCACCATCGAGCTGCTGACCCGACTACGCAGAGACAGAGATGAGCTGAAGGTGGAAAAGTCCAAAGTGGAGACCAAGCTGGTCACGAAAGAGCTCATCAAATATGAGAATGATCCTCTCCTTGAAAAAGAGGCTGACAGACTCCGGAGGAATGTCAGAGAAGAGATCCAACAACGCCGCAGTGTGGAGGAGTTGCTCTTTGACATCCAGAACCAATACATCCTCCTCGAAAGGCAGAAGCCCGATGAGAAGATAGTCATGCAAGAAGTGGTGCGTCTTCAGAAGGACCCCAAGCAGTTAGTGGAGCATGACAAGTTGAACAAGAACCTAGACGACGAATCGAAAGCCCGCAGAAAGCTTGATATAGAGGTCAGACAGCTCAGAGCGCTGATTCAAGACAAAGAGAGTACCCTGGCTCAGATGGATGAACGCCAGAAGAAGATTAAAGTAGAGTCCGAGCTCAGGCAGATCAAGTCTCGCATTCTTGAATTGGAAAACGCTCCGCCACCCGTTGAGGAAAGGATCATCATCGAGGAGATCCTGAAAGTGGAGCGGGATCCTAAGCTGGACAGACTTACTGATGGTATACGTGCCGACAAGGATACCGAGGCCAACAATATCAGTCGTATTGAGAGAGAAATCCGCAACCTGAGGTTAAAGTTGGAGATTCTGCAAAAGGAGAAAACAATAGAGAAGGTTGTTTACAGAGAGGTTGTTCGCGTAGAGAAAGACCCGGCGTTGGAGGCTGAAAGGGAACATATGAGAGACCTCGTAATGCAGGAGAGAAATCTGAGGCGTGACCAGGAAGATGACACCCAGAACCTCCACATCAGAATTACTCACCTGCATACGTCGCACTCCGTGACATCTGAGGAAGAAACCGCTCTCGTCATCACCAAAGATACCATGCAGAGAGAGAAGGAGGATCTACTCAGACAGCTCAAAATGCTAGAGGCTCAAAGAAATACCATCACCATTACCTTCCAGCAACAGTCCAAGCTGATCAGTGAGAGAAACATGATGTCCAAGCAGAGGAGTCTGAGGTCATCCTCTGACCTAGGACGGCTGGAGAAAGAAATCCTCAACGAGAAGGACAAAATACACCAGAGAGACACACTTATCATCGAGTTGCAGAGCAGTGTCCAGAGAGAGGACCACTCTGAAACTCACACACGGGAGATAAACCTCTCAACGAAGATCACCATCCTGGATCCAGAGACCGGTAAAAACATGTCTCCCTATGATGCCTATGCACAGGGGCTGATTGATCGCCAACACTACATCAAGCTGTCTGAGTTGGAATGCGACTGGGAGGAAATCACTTCAACTGGTCCAGGTGGTGACACAACAATCCTGCAGGATCGCAAAAGTGGAAAGCAGTACTCCATCAATGAGGCTCTGAAGGATGGTCGCTTGACCCAGTACGACATGTCCTGCTACAAGGAAGGGAAAATGTCCATTACTGAGTTTTCCCTCCTTGTCGCAGGGGAACCCAGCAAGCCCGTCTTTCCTCCAGTCATCCATTCAGCCCCACGATCACCCATCAGAACCTCCTCACCCTCTCCTTTGAGCTACATGCCAAGCTCCCTGAGGTCCTCCTTCCCCAGCCTCAACACTCAATACAACAGCTCAACTCAACTCAACAGTCACAACAGTGGCAGTCTGAGCAACCTCACTTCCACAGCAGGTGATGAGTATTTCCCCATCTCCGGCATTTTAGACACCACCACTGAAAGCCGCATGTCCGTGAGAAGTGCCCTGACCCGCAAACTCATTGATGCCGACACAGCTCTGAAGCTGCTGGAGGCCCAAGCAGCCTCCGGGGGAATCGTTGATCTCGCCAAAAAGGACAAACTATCCGTCCACAATGCAGCTGAACGTGGGCTCATTGACACGAGTGACATGCACAAGCTTCTGAATGCCCAAAAGGCCTTCACAGGAGTCGAAGACCCCATGACCAAAGACCGTCTCGCAGTGGGACCCGCCGCAAGTAAAGGGTATATTCCTCAAGAAAATGCCAGGAGGTATATGGAGGCACAGTACCTCACCGGTGGGTTTGTGGATCCCTCGAAAGCAGGCCGCCTATCAGTCAAAGAAGCTCTCGCCACTAATATTATCGACAGCAAAACAGCTGACGAGCTACAAGATGAGACCTCCTACAAGAAAGAGTTGGTGGACCCCATCACGAAAGAGAAGATCTCATACAAGCAGGCGATGGATCGGTGTAAGATAGACAACCACACAGGGCTCCTGCTGCTTCCTGCCGCTTCTACTGATGCCACGGACGCCCCGTCTTACTCTAACTATCGCTTCAGATCCAACAAATATTAGATGTGAAGTTCAAGATGTTTTATTTGTCGCAGCTACTGGTGCTAGAGGGTGTGTGATATTACTAACTGATCCACGTAAAGATAAATATGAATATGTGTGTACACTGGGAGGGAAAAACGACATATTTGGTGAAACTGAATTCTCTTTTCAGTGGTTTTTTGTTTGGTCTGCATATACATGAGGGTACTGTTTGTTTTATATGGTAAATTGTTTTGCAGCACTCTCAAGCTGCTAAATCCTATGTAAGTGTTCATTAAACTCCAAAAGCCTCACATTCATTTTCCTGTTGTGTATTTGATTTATAAACGGTTGAAACGTCGACAGATGCATGAAAACATATTCAATATCAGCTCATAAACTAAACACAACAAGACACCCTTATTACTATGCTTTTGAGCCATGCTAACAGCAGCTCTTTTAGTGCTAATCATCTAGGGTTGAAATGCTAACATGCTATGCTAAAATGGTAAGCATTACACTTGCTTAAATTCAGCCTGTTAGCATTGTCCTTTTAAGCATTAGGTGATGCTTAAAAGGACCTCAACGTTGGCACTGTTGCCAATGTGACAGTTAATAATAATAATGCATTTTATTTTTAGGCGCCTTTCATGATACCCAAGGACACCGTACAATTTGTTAAAAACATGCAACATAACATGATAAAACACAAGTTAAGATAATACTCTAGTTGTGAGGAATATTACATTTGTCGTCTAATAACATTTAACATATCTAATAAGGTGAGAAAAGCTTATATGTTGTATTAAATATACAAGGATTGACTAAAAACATAAAAGTGGGTATCGTTGAATTCTGTAAAAAAACTAAAACGGTTAACTGCTAGGAAATCTGCATATTTAAATTGAATTAGTTTCTTAAATTGTTGATCTGTGATCTACTAGAAAGTCTTAATCTAGGATCCCAAGATTGATTGCTTATGACTCCACCACATTTCTGGAGAATTTGCAGCATTTGAGTAAAGGAGGAACGCAGAGGAAACACTACTTTCCCTTCTCCTCATTTATCAGGTATGTTATTGGTGTTTTCCGGCAGTGGCTCGGTCAGTCGGGGCTTGGACTGGGAGCCGTAGGTTCCCCGGTTCAAGTCCCCGACCAGACCTAAAATGTGGAGTGTGGACTGCCACTTGGAGAGGTCCCAGTCCACCTCCTGCCCTGCGGTGGTGCCCTTGAGCAAGGCACCGGACACCCCCCCCCCACTCCCATTGCTCCCCGGGCGCTGTACAATAGCTGCCCACTGCTCCTAGTACTAGACTCCTAGTAAGGTAGCACTAGACTCCTAGCACTAGACTCCTGGTGCTATGGGTTAAAAGCAGAGAACACATGTCACTGTGTGTGCTGTGTGCTCTGCATGTGTGACCATTAAAGAGGGGCTCATCCCTCCCAATTCTAATTCTATTCTATTTTAACAAACTAATATGGTTGTGTTCAAGAGTTTCCTCGAGAATGTCTGTGACATTTTGAGTAAATTAGAGTAAATTCTCACAGAATAAAAATCATTTTCATGATTGGTTCTCCCTGCAAAACACTAGCATGTCTGTAAACTCTTAGTCTTTCTATTAACATGGGGGATAAACCAAATTCCAGGAAGTCCACAACACAGTGAGTCATCGACTGTATCTGATACTTAAATAGCTGTATTTGCAAAACACTGCTCGTAAACCCCGGCGAGCCATAGGCTATGCTTGGAAATGATGGATTAAGGATGCAGATTAAACATGACTCACACATGTAAGGTTAATAAGGTCAAACTCACGGGCCCATGAGACATGCATGTGGAAAACATAAGGACCAGTCAGCATAAGAAATCAACACTGAAGAACCTGATTTGAGTTTAAAATCTTCTCCTGGCGAGGGTTTAAGTGATATTGTTTTGGGGATTTGCCTAAAAGACCCCGTCTGACCCCCTGTTTACAGTGAAGGGTGTGGGAGCACGTACGCTGGGATGTCTGTCTGCCAGATTACCGGGTGACTGAGAGGACTTTGTGGGATTACTGAACATGATCCTGTCTGGAGGCTGAGGTGGCCCCACTCTGCGTCAAAAAAAAGCTTAATTTACAAGGACAAATACGATCAATATGTTCTGGACCCTTTAAAGGTCACCTATCATGCAAAACCCACTTCTTCATGTCTCTTCTACATCAACATGTGTCCCCTCTTCTTCATGTCTCTTCTACATCAACATGTGTCCCCTCTTCTTCATGTCTCTACATCACATGTGTCCCTCTTCTCCATGTCTCTTCTACATCAACATGTGTCCCCTCTTCTTCATGTCTCTTCTACATCAACATGTGTCTCCTCTTCTTCATGTCTCTTCTACATCAACATGTGTCCCTCTTCTTCATGTCTCTTCTACATCAACATGTGTCCCCTCTTCTTCATGTCTCTTCTACATCAACATGTGTCCCCTCTTCTTCATGTCTCTTCTACATCAACATGTGTCCCCTCTCTTCATGTCTCTTCTACATCAACATGTGTCCCCTCTTCTTCATGTCTCTTCTACATCAACATGTGTCCCCTCTTCTTCATGTCTCTTCTACATCAACATGTGTCTCCTCTTCTTCATGTCTCTTCTACATCAACATGTGTCCCCTCTTCTCCATGTCTCTTCTTCTTCAACATGTGTCTCCTCTTCTTCATGTCTCTTCTACATCAACATGTGTCCCTCTTCTCCATGTCTCTTCTTCATCAACATGTGTCCCCTCTTCTTCATGTCTCTTCTTCATCAACATGTGTCCCCTCTTCTTCATGTCTCTTCTACATCAACATGTGTCCCCACCTTTCTTCATGTCTCTTCTACATCAACATGTGTCCCCTCTTCTTCATGTCTCTTCTACATCAACATGTGTCCCCTCTTCTTCATGTCTCTTCTTCATCAACATGTGTCCCCTCTTCTTCATGTCTCTTCTACATCAACATGTGTCCCCTCTTCTTCATGTCTCTTCTACATCAACATGTGTCCCCTCTTCTCCATGTCTCTTCTACATCAACATGTGTCCCCTCTTCTTCATGTCTCTTCTACATCAACATGTGTCCCCCTCTTCTTCATGTCTCTTCTACATCAACATGTGTCCCCTCTTCTTCATGTCTCTTCTACATCAACATGTGTCCCCTCTTCTTCATGTCTCTTCTTCATCAACATGTGTCCCCTCTTCTTCATGTCTCTTCTACATCAACATGTGTCCCCTCTTCTTCATGTCTCTTCTACATCAACATGTGTCCCCTCTTCTCCATGTCTCTTCTACATCAACATGTGTCCCCTCTTCTTCATGTCTCTTCTACATCAACATGTGTCCCCTCTGTGGAAAGAGACTCTGAAAGTTTCAGGAACAAAGATTCTCTCTCTTTTTGATCCATTTCTATAAAAACCTGTCTGAAAATGAGCTGATCAGATTTTGGCCACTTTATGATGTCATAACGATGTGTTGTTTTGTGTAACCATTAGCCAATCAGCAACCAAGGTAAACCCCCCCCCCCTTATCACCTGAATCTCCTCTAGAGCACCATTGAGTTATTTGTAACCAACTGTCTCTCAGAGGGGCGTGGGGAGGGGCTCCTTATTTTCATCTAAAGTAACAGACAGAGAATCAGCACTTTGGAAACAGGCCTGAAACAGAGGGGATTATGGGTAATGCTGCAATGATCTGTTTGGTGTTTCAGCCAATCAGAGGCAGGCTCTGGATATATCTGAGACCTGTGATATATTTATGAAGAACAGTAGAATAGGGGACCTTTAAAATACATTTGATCCGGGAGTGAACTCTGTATTATATCAACTCAGCCTAGTAGTAATACACATACACACCTCTCTTTAAAGGAATATATAGCTTTTTACTCTTCAATATAACCGTTTTTAAGAATAAATCTGCAACATTTTAAGTGAATATATTACATTTTCTCAATAGCTTTCATATCAGGTGACCCATTCACTCAGCAGCAGCATTGTGGTGCAGGAATGAGTCCTAATCGTTCACTAATCAGCATTTTCGCACTTCTGGTTCCCTGGTCTCGAAGTCAATGGTTTCTGAATGTGTTTTTGGTTGCCTGAAATAAGATCTGTGGTTAACACGAGACATTTTAACGTTTCTTCTACGACATAAATACGCCCCCACTGGAGAATTTAACAACAATGCTAACAAGTGTCTGAATGGTTTCGATGGTTCAGGACATGGCTGGGGTTTGAGACATTGTTGTTGGCAAGTTTCTCAGTGAACTGACATGATGCTACAAAGTCAAATAGAGTGGCCTCAAGTGCTGTCTTTTGTTTCTGTGTAGCCTGGTTTCAGATGTTGCATTATTTTTCTCCAGTTTCTATGAATAGCGTAGTGACCTCAGAGCATGTGTGACGACTGCCTTTTAAAAGCCTGCTAAATACGAGAGCATCACATACAGAACGTGGAAACATATTTGCACAGTAATTGGCAGCTGCTTTCTGTTCTACGCTGGATTGTCATAATAGTCTGTAGTGCTGATGGTTTGAACCCAGGACACATTATTCCCTCTGTATATAAATGATAACAGCCTGCCCTGCAATCATGCTAACACCGTTATCAACTGTATTTAAAGCTTTTCAGAGTGTTTTCTCTCGTCATTAATTGGGTGAAATTATTGCTGGTGGTAATTTATCATGAATGGAACAAATGCTAAAAGCACATACGCATTACAACCAAACGTATGAGTGATGATCCTCCTCACCCATGTATTGACAAATTCATAACTATCATAAATGCATTTACTAGAAGTGCCTTATTTATTTATTGGTCAAAAGTCTCTGCCAGAGGTGATAAACTCCAGTAAAGCTGAGACTTCCCGACAGCCGAACATCCACAGATGCCATCTGGCAGCGTCAGCTGAAACCAAAGATGCCGCGAGCCGTATTCATTCTGCAGATTTCTGCCTTCAACCTCATTCTGTTTGCTGAAATTAACCCCACCGAGTTTCACCTGACCTGTGAGATTTAGTTGAGATTCCCGAGAAAAAACCCCATCATCTATCAGTTGATTCTTTCACACACAGTGACGTCACGAGCTACCCACAATGCAACACGCGCCATATATATATATATATAAATACGCCATTTTCCTGGAGGTGCAAATATAAACAGCTAGCTAACGTAGCCAGGCAGAGCGCACTAGTTTTTTTTTCTGAATTAACGACCGAAGAAATCGCTGCATGTCTTCGGATTACATCTCTGGACTTGAGGGGTGTGCTCTAGGTCGTTACCAGCGTAAACTAGAGCTGTGTGGGTTGTTACAGACTGCCTGCAGATGTATGGAAAAACGACCCTCGAAAGTGGCCTTCGTCGATTTTGGCTGCATCTACGTCTAATTTCTGGAAACACCAGGTGAATACCCCACTTGTCACAATAATATTATCATGCCATTGCATATATGTGGTATTTTAGAGTTGACTAGATATTGATTAAGGCAATAGACTATGATATTCAGTACAGGAAGCTTAGCAACACCTAGACGGTGTACGGCTGCCTGCTTGCACCTCGCGTAAAACGGCGGATGCCGGAAGTACGGTGACGCCCTCGGCCCAATACCCGTATGTGTGTGTGAAAGAATTGACGCAAATATAATTCAGTCAGACAACTCACGTGTTTCTTAATATTGTAACGTTCGACAAACGGAGTCGGAAACAGGTTTCAAGTTATTGGGTTTAATAACTCCTTTGTTCGCACACGGACACAGGTTACATGTTACAGGTTCATCATTCATCACACTCAACTCTACTCCCTAACGGCCCGTCCACACTGCAGCTTTTGGCGATTTGTCCACCGCTTCCAGCGCGTCTCCGCCCATTGACTTTGAATGGGGATGACGTCACTTTCCCTCGCTTGTCGCCGAATTGCATTGTGGGGGGGGGGCGAGGCGAAGATTTCCAGGATTTCCAGGATGTTCAGGATTCCAAAGTTGAACAATGTTCAACTTTTGAGGCTGAGCTGGAAGCGACAGCCAATCAGATCCGTTTATGCAAATCTGACAGTTCAAGCGCTAGCCAATCAAACCGCCTGCAAGCTGGGAGAACCAGACCCGCAGTTCATTTCTATATTCCACAAAATGGAGGAGA
>NW_022991394.1:0-47193 GCF_902827175.1 Gymnodraco acuticeps
TTACAGGATTAATGGATTACATTGAACAGGATTAGGAAAACAGACTCTATTCCCCTACTGCTCTCTCTTCTCTGTAAACTGTACTGTTCTAATACTTTAAGTGTGAATCTACACGCCTACTGCCTGAATCTGCTTCATGGTTTTCACTTTCTTTGGTTAATTTGTTGTTTTCATTTCAGCAGGTGAACCTATATGTTCATAACATAGTGTGTGTGAGCTTAACTGTGTTTCATTGTTGTGTACTGAATATGCTGAATGAAAGGCAGGTTTTCCTATAAATCCTGAAAATGTGATCCTAAATATTTCGGTTCCTCTTTTCTAAGGTCACATTCTTCTGTTGTCTTGCATAATACACTTCAGTAAAAAACATCTCATTGATATTTATTTTCTCTTCTTTTCATTTGAACTGCTTTTGATATTGAGGTTTTCCAAAAGTAACAGAAAGTAATCAGGTTACATTACTTTTATATTTTGATACTCAGATCAAGTTACTCATTACATTTCTTATTCACGTAACTGACTCTCCAACCCTCTCTACAGCAAACACTGTGTTTAACTGTCAGTCTGCTGGTGGTGGGTTTCTCTTTCAGGTGTGACAGTGGGCAGAGTGCTGGATCTGCAGAAGAGAATCATCGGAGGTCACACATGCTATCAATCAATCAATGTTTATTTATATAGCCCAATATCACAAATGTTACATTTGTCTCAGTGGACTTCACAGTGTGTACAGAATATCAGTATGACAATATGACACCCTCTGTCCTTAGACCCTCTGTCCTTAGACCCTCACATCGTACAAGGAAACCCTTCCGGAGAAAACCCACAGTTTAAAGGGAACATGGGAGAAACCTCAGGGAGAGCAACAGAGGAGGGATCCCTCTCCCAGGACGGACAGACGTGCAATAGATGCCGTGTGCAAATTGAAAAGATAATACATTTGCAACATAGGTAGTCCAAATGTTTGGAAATGCATGTGTGTATAATAGGAAGATGAATCCACGAGGATATCCATCCAGGACCTATGATCCAGGACCACAGCCACGACTCAAGATCCAGGGCTCGCGATCCAGGACAGTGGACCACAGGATCATCCATGACTCCGGATCCCGGCGTATATAGACACCAAAAAGAAAGACATTTGGGGAAGCTGGGTTAATGGGAACATGACAGTACACAGGTATAGACAGAGAGAAGGAAGAAGTAAGATGTCCCCCGAGAAACTAAGCCTATATCAGCAAAACTAGGGCTGAATCTAATCAGCCCTAACTATAAGCTTTATCAAAAAGTAAGGTCTTAAGCGCACTTGTTACGCCCCTGATAAAAGGGAAGAATTTTGACAAGAGTCAAAGTTAGGTTTCCTTCTCCGGTACTTTACTCGAGTGAGTCAACAAATGCAACACCTTTCAATAGCACATACAACTTGGCTATTAACACTGTATTTCAATCATGAAACTTCTTAATTACAACAATATCATTGATAAGATTATATAATTGACAACATAACAGAACCCTCACAGAATTATTTAACTAAAATATAAAGACGACATATTACATATAACTGTGTGCATACACAATACACAAGATGGCGGCAAATGCGCGCTACGCAGTGTTTGTTCATGTAACCATGTTGTAGACGTTACTACGCACATTCTCGGCTATCACACACATCAGCCCAAGCTGATAAAACGTAATAATAACACACTCAATATTTCACACAACCGTTTTAAAACACTCCTTACACATGTTATGTTATAGTTTGGCCCAATTTGCTATGTTTTGTACTATCTACATACCTGATAAAAGGGAAGCATTTTGACAAGAGTCAAAGTTAAGGTTTCATTCTCCGGTACTTTACTCGAGTGAGGAAAGTACCGCGAAACCCCCCAGATATGTGGGCGGAGACAAGAGCAATCGATCTCCGTCTCCCAGATCAAGGCCATCTAGTCGATCACAGTTTAACAGATCACACGTCTCCAAAACGAACACAAACAAGCGCAGACAGAATACCTTCTCATCCTTTCCAAACATCCTACAATTAAACTACATTAACAAAGGTCAAAGGTAACAGTTAAAATACTGTCAATGTTACAAAAACAATCTATTACACACTCTTAAAAATGGATAGGGTGTCTGCCGCCCGAACACAAACTGGAAGCTGATTCCACAAATGTGGGAGCTTGATAAGAAAAGGCTCTGGCTCCCATTGTACTTTTAGAGACTCTAGGAACAACCAACAACCCTGCATTCTTGGAACGCAATGCCCTAATAGGACAGTAGGGTATAATGAGTTATTTAAGGTAAGATGGCGCCTGCCCATTAAGGGCTTTGTAGGCGAGAAGAAGAATTTTAAATTATATCCTGTGTTCTATAGGAAGCCAGTGTAAGGCAGCCAGAACAGGAGTAATGTGGTCCCTTTTCCTAACTCTGGTTAGTACACGAGCTGCAGCATTTTGAATCAGCTGAAGCGACTTGACTGACTTCTTGGTACACCCTGATAATAAGGAGTTACAATAATCCAGCCTTGAAGTAACAAATGCATGGACTAGTTTCTCTGCATCGTTTTGAGGCAAGATATGCCTGATTTTTGCAATGTTACGTAGATGGAAGTAGGCGGTCCTTGAGATTGATTTTATGTGGGCGTTAAAGGATAAATCTTGATCAAATATAACACCAAGATTCCTTACAGTCTCACTGGAGGCCAAATTAATGCCATCCATAGTTAGTATATCCTTAGATAATTTGTTTCGTAGATTCTTCGGGCCAAGTACAATAACTTCAGTTTCGGTCGTGTTTAACATAAAAAGTTTAAGGTCATCCACGTTTTTAAGTCCTTGAGGCAGTCTTGAATTTTATTTAGATGATTAATTTCATCAGGCTTGATTGATAAATATAGTTGAGTATCATCCGCATAACAGTGGAAATGTAAAGAATGATTCCTTATAATATTGCCTAACGGAAGCATATATAGTGTGCACAAAATAGGTCCGAGCACTGAGCCCTGTGGCACTCCATGGCTAACTTTGGTTTGCGTGGAAGATTCATCGTTGACACGTACAAACTGAGAGTGTTCAGATAGATAGGACCTAAACCAGCCTAAAGCAGTTCCCTGTATGCCAACTAAGTGCTCTAGTCTTTGCAATAGAATAATATGGTCGATAGTATCAAATGCAGCACTGAGATCGAGCAAAACAAGAATCGAGACAATCCCTTGTCTGAGGCTATTAGAATGTCATTTGTGACTTTAACCAGAGCTGTCTCTGTGCTATGATGTGTTCTAAAGTCAGACAGAAAATCTTCAAATAAATCATTGTTTTTTAAGTAATCACACAACTGTTTTGTGACCGCTTTCTCAAGAATCTTTGAGAGGAACGGAAGATTAGAAATAGGTCTATGGTTGGCTAAAACCTCTGGATCGAGGTTGTGCTTTTTAAGAAGCGGTTTTATCACTGCTACTTTGAATGATTGTGGAACATAGCCTGATAATAAAGACATATTCATAATATTTAATAAAGAAGTGCTAATTAATGGAAAAACTTCCTTCAACAGCTTAGTTGGAATTGGGTCTAAGATACACGTTGATGGTTTAGAAGAGAGAATCATTGAATTTAATTGTTCAAGGTTTATGGCTGAAAAGCATTCTAGTTTACTATCTAGTGTAATATTAGAACTTACGTTTCCGGGAGCTGTTGATAACACTATACTGGTCAAAGGCAAGAGGCCATTCATTTTGTTTCTAAGAGTAACAATTTTATCGTTAAAAAAGCACATAAAATCATTACTACTGAGTGCTATGGGAATAGAAGGCTCAATCGAGCTGTGGCTCTCTGTCAGCCTGGCTACAGTGCTGAAAAGAAATCTTGCATTATTCTTATTCTCATCTATTAATGAAGAGTAGTAGGCTGCTCTCGCTTTACGCAGTGCTTTCTTATATTCATTGAGAGCAATATGCCAAATTAAACGAGATTCTTCAAGTTTAGTGGAACGCCATATCCTACTACTGAACGTATGTACCATGTGAAGCTGAGACAAACATGATGGGTCACTCCTGTGTGGTGGATCTCTGATCAGTGAGGAGTGGATTCTGACTGCAGCTAACTGTGTGATGAAAGGGAGGTGAGAAAGTTTTAATTTAATTATTTACACACATTCAATCTAAAAAAACAAAACATGATTTGAGACAAAAATGTAAATAACATAAAATAACATGTCTTAAGTCCATGTTAAATAACCATGTTCTTTCTGGTAGGATTTTCAATGTAATTGTTGAGATGCAGCCGATTAGGGAGAGTGGTAGTTTGTTCTATTTCGTATAAGGCTTCGCCCTCTAAGGCTATCGCTATTGGGTAATCCCACTGCACGTGTGCAGCACTGACAGACTTAATCCACGCCCACCTATGACGTGGGCTCCACCTACGGACTCACTTCCGTATAAATAGGAAGTAGTCCCTACAATCTGCTCCCACTTTTCTTCAGCACTCTGTTGCAGAAGTACTGTACAGGCACAAGCTCTTTTCAGAGCTGTTTACTAGAAAGCAAATATTTCCCCCTGGCCCCATCCACCCTCTCCTCCGGACGGGGGAAACAGGGCTGGGGCCTGGTGTCAACCCGACATATGAGTTACGACCGGAGCTCACGGTGTGAGTCCTGCCGGGGATTGGAGCACGCACACGCGACTCTCACTCCCCAGGTGTCGTGCACTCATTTAGTCCGTCACCCTCTGGCTAACCCTTTTGTTGCCGTCAGTTATGGGGAGAGTAGGGGCTCAGAATACTGAAATCTGTATTGTTTCATCGTTTTTTCCTTCTAATTTTGTATTATTTTCTAAACCACACTGTGACGGAGCGGATCTGTTACGTTATTTACTCAATAATAACACATACAGTGGAGCAAAAAAGTATTTAGTCAGCCACCAATTGTGCAAGTTCTCCCACTTAAAAAGATGAGAGAGGCCTGTAATTTTCATCCTAGGTATACCTCAACTATGAGAGACAGAATGAGAAAAAGAAATCCAGAAAATCACATTGTCTGATATTTAAAGAATGTATTTGCAAATTATGGTGGAAAATAAGTATTTGGTCAATAACAAAAGTTCATCTCAATACTTTGTTATATACCCTTTGTTGGCAATGACAGAGGTCAAACGTTTTCTGTAAGTCTTCACAAGGTTTTCACACACTGTTGCTGGTATTTTGGCCCATTCCTCCATGCAGATCTCCTCTAGAGCAGTGATGTTTTGGGGCTGTTGCTGGGCAACACGGACTTTCAACTCCCTCCAAACATTTTCTATGGGGTTGAGATCTGGAGACTGGCTAGGCCACTCCAGGACCTTGAAATGCTTCTTACGAAAACACTCCTTTATTGCCCGGGCGGTGTGTTTGGGATCATTGTCATGCTGAAAGACCCAGCCACGTTTCATCTTCAATGCCCTTGCTGATGGAAGCAGGTTGTCACTCAAAATCTCACGATACATGGCCCCATTCATTCTTTCCTTTACACGGATCAGTCGTCCTGGTCCCTTTGCAGGAAAACAGCCCCAAAGCACGATGTTTCCACCCCCATGTTTCACAGTAGGTGTTCTTTGGATGCAACTCAGCATTCGTTCTCCTCCAAACACGTCTAGTTGAGTTTTTACCAAAAAGTTCTATTTTGGTTTCATCTGACCATATGAGATTCTCCCAATCCTCTTCTGGATCATCTAAATGCTCTCTAGCAAACTTCAGACAGGCCTGGACATGTACTGGCTTAAGCAGGGGGACACGTCTGGCACTGCAGGATTTGAGTCCCTGGCGGCTGTTATTCTGTGTTTGTTATTCTCGCGTCCAGGAGAGAGGCTTTAAAAGGAGACTAAATGGAGTCTCTGAGAAGGTTCAAATTGTACTTTAATTAAAAATAGGTGCGGTAATGTTACAAGCAAATGATGGTTCAGTCAGAAAAACAGCTGTGTTCTGGCTTTCGTGAGCGAAGGAAAGAGGATGAGAACCACTTTTTCAGCTGTTAAATATCCTCTGCTGGCTCCTCCCTGTGTGCCGGTTGGCGCTGCTGGGAGCCGGCCCTCCACGTCTCCAATGTTCATTGTTGCGCATTACAGAGGATTCAGACATTGTACATTAAATATATAACTAAACACGCCTTTTCTCCTCCTTAACTCTTTCATGACTTTTCATTTAACACATTCTAAACGCTGTAATCAATACTCCAAAAAATACAGGAAATACTTCACAGCAGTTTGGTTTCCGGTCGTTCCGGATGTTGTCACATGCTACCCACATCTGTAAACAATAACATATTCAAATAAACTGTAGGCTACCTTCATTTAATATTCAGCAATAATAATATCTCGACGTCTATAGTTGTAGTGTTAAAATCAGTAGGTGTCGGTGTGCAACACTCCGTGTCATATCGCTACTAAATTCACCTCTATAGGAAATGGTATATTAGCCACATGCTAAATGCTAACCGGAGATGAAGGATTTTCAGAATAAAAGCTTAACTGGTTGTGCACAAGAACTTCTGGTTTTTCAGTATAAAACAGCATTTAAACTGACGGTATGTTTAAGGTACTTTATGCCATCAAAACATTGATTTTAATTTCTAACAGTCCCTCCTTACACACCTAATAGGTGTGTATAATACTGAAATCAATGAGTTCTTCATCTGAACTTTGCATAGTACATATCTCATATCAAAAACATACAATCAAAATGGAATGGTTCAAATAGCCTCAACTTTACAAAAATACAAAAAATACTTTGACTGTGTTCAAACATAAAGGTTTTCCCTTGTGCATAACTTCTAGTGTTAACATTCAATATCATTCTCTAAAATAGCAGCAATGGCTTGGTATTAGAACATTTCTTCCTCCCTCCTTTCACAGAAATCTTTCTCATATCACGCTCAGTGTTAAGGCACTTGTTTTACAAAGTGAAAAGAAACAAACCATTTCAGAAAAGCAATAAAACATGAGATCTACCATATTAGAACAGTATAAAATAATAAAGAATAAAATAAACAATCTTGGAATAGTGTAAAGTAAATTAAAATGGATTCACTCCATTTTAACATTTTAGTTTGCTCACTTCTTCACATGATTTCCTCATTTAAAGTATCACATCAGCTTGACATTCATTGAACAATCTCATCTCTGAACATCCATATCATATAAACTAACTCATCATTTTCATCAACATCTGTATTCGGGGGTGGGTCGTCCTGTTCTGCTAGCATTTGTAACTGTCTCCTCATGAGAAATGTACCCTCCCTCCTTTCATACCATTTAAGGTATGAAAGTAATATGTTCTCTAGAAGAGACCGTCGTGATCAATCGGTACGTTAGGACATTGAATGCAACATCTAGGCCTCCCCTGGGCGCCCCTATGCTATCCTTGTACACTGTGGAGCCTAAACTCCCCCTGGGACTGGTCTCTTAGCCCTACTGGCTTTGGCTGTTTCGCCATATTGATTAACTGCATAAAAAACATCACTGGCTGTGCTAGTGCGCAGGTCCCAGTCCAACCCTGTGGCAAGACTGAGTACAAGGTTTTAGTTCCACGATACCACCAAGCATCTACTCTGGGATACGGCATTCTAGACAGTCATTTCTGGGAGAAGATTTTGGTCAGTTACAACAGTTGTAGAATTTCATCACTTAAAAGTCCCTACTTCAGTGCCTTTGGGTGCTCTGTTCTAATGCAGTGATAATGTCCCTACTTCAGTGCCTTTGGGTGCTCTGTTCTAATGCAGTGATAATGTCCCTACTTCAGTGCCTTTGGGTGCTCTGTTCTAATGCAGTGATAAAGTCCCTATAATGGTGTGAAAACCGGTGGAATATCAATAACTCATTATACTAATTTATCTTCAATTCTGGTCTACTTGAAGAACCATGCTAACTCCTTTTACAGTGTGTGGAAACTTGGGTGCCCGAGCATGTGATAATTACTCCCTCCTTTAACAAGGGCTTTAAAAACAGAAGTCATTTCATTAATGGTTTGTAGTTCAATTCAGGAATTTTCACTCATGGCAGATATGTTTCTCCTTTTAATAACATCTCTAATGTCAGGTCATCACTGATTAAATGGATGAGCATCAGGAGGTGCTGGCGCTTGTCTTTTAAAACTCATACTCTGGTGCCGTGCGCTCCCTCTGAAGCTGCAAGTAAGATTTAGAACATCCGCAGGGTGGGTTGAGCAACCCCTTCTCCCTGAACGATATTGGTTGTCAAAAATATGCACCATCACAATGAGTGATCCAAGGCCCCACATGTATTACTCCCAATTATACTAGTTTTTCAAAATAAAAATGTGCAATCGTTCTTTGCCTAGTGTCTTTTTAAAACTCTGCATCTTGGACGAGAAACAAATGTTGTTTCCACCTCAACAGTTCTCCTGAAGTAATATCCATGCTACAATGGAGAAACCAATACTCTAGATTGGAATACTGTCTTTGGCTTGGTTCTAGCTCTACTTTTAACATTTTCCATTCAAATAAAGATTTGTGTGCTTTTATAGAGTGGTTACTAAAACTATCCCTTTAAACTATCTATCTATCTTGTAACAAATTAAATCTTCCCCAAATTCACACATGAATAAGAATCTCTTAAAGAATAATGTGTTTATATGATGAAAAGATTGAATAATATGTTCTACCCTCAGTGTGTTCATGTGTAAACTCACTCACTCCCGTTTTCCTTCTCTCCCCCTCTGGTTGTCAAGCCACGACCCCCTCATGTTCTGCTGGACCACGCCAACTCCTCCGTCCTGTCCTCTCCTCCGTCCACCTTCTCCTCAGTCCATCCGCTGTAACTCTTTCCAGTGGCCCAACTGCTTTGCTTTTCATCTCCTCCTCTACAGTCTCTTCGCTGTTGCATGGAGGGCGTATTCCGCTCTCATGTCCCACACTCTGCTCTTGTGCCAAATCTCGTGGCTCAGCTTGGAACTTCATGTCCTGTGGGGGACCGATGAGAGTGTGCCTTTTTATGTTACCTGGTTTTGGTTCTGGATGCCTCAGGTCGAGATGGTTCTGGATGCAGTTTTGGAGTTGTTGGTTCAGCTCTGCCTGTTCGATGGAGAAGGAGGAGTCTCCTGTGGTGAGGTCATTTGTCTGAAGATGGGGTCGTAGCGTTCTGACAGAGAGAGAGAGAGAGAGAGAGAGAGAGAGAGAGAGAGAGAGAGGAGAGAGAGAGAGAGAGAGAGAGAGAGAGAGAGAGAGAGAGAGAGAGAGAGAGACAGAGAGACAGAGAGACAGAGAGACAGAGAGACAGAGAGAGACAGAGAGAGACAGAGACGCATTACCTATAGTTAATTCTAACACACTGAGGTAAAATAAATCCAACCCTTTCTACTCTATTTTCCTAATCTTAATATCTGTCTTAGATGTTAAATGCCATCTAAACCCAATTAATGTCTACTAATGGTTTTGCCATATCCCTAAACATTTCTTTCACCCACTGTAACATGGCTACTCTTTCAGGAAACCATCTTCTTCCATAAATTGAAATACCTACATGTTTCAAGCACCACATATTTCACACCCTATAAAAGAACGTCCCCATATTTTCTCCATCACTTTAAATCTCACTGTTATTTAGAACATAAGTAATTTTTGTGACTGGACATATCTGCAATGTCGCCACAATCTGCTGGGGAATTTTGTTGATAGAGTTTGTACGTAGTTGTGGGTTAGTAGCCTGTTTCTATTCTGACTCTTATCCCTAGGGGACCCCACAATTGGTTTGGCTTTGTTCTTGACATCATCTCTATTTTCTCCCTGGTTGTGTCAGTTACAGAATTTAAATAATGAGTACTATACATTACATTACATGTTACCGAATAACGTATACAAAAATTGGACTCTTTTTCAGATGTAAAACAAAAATAGATTTTCACTTTAGTGTACAATCTATACACATCTATAGACAATTCGTCTTTTGAGCTGTTTCTATCTTTATCTTATTTCTATTTATTGTTTTGTTCCAGCTCTGCCAAATCAGTCCTAACTCCCAATAATGTTCTGGAAGTTGCCAGTGAAGGGTGACAATGTGTAAGGTGGTGTCAATTTGCTCCTTTTTCTTTACCTTTAAACCGGAGCGCGTGTGAAGTTTGTTACAACTTCTCACTGTTCCGTCCACCGGGATCAGCTGTCTTTTGTGAACTTTCACCCTCACCCAATCACCTGGCCGAACAGGAGTCTCTTCTGGTGTCTCTGTAGCTTTCCTAGCCTGTGTAGACAAAACTTGGATAATATTACTCAGAGTTCTGACATATTCATCACTTCTATTCGTCTAATATCTGTGTCAGCTGACCACATTTGTAGCAGCCTTCATCTGTTCTTCGTCTTGATCGTGGCTCTCCTCTCCATTGTCCCTTTTAATGATGCTGTATGGGAGTGTATACCTGTGCTTGCGGCTGTACTTGGGTAGGAGGATATGCAGGTGTTTGCTGTTGCCGAAATTGTGTGGGAAGATATTCTGGTACTTGCAGCATCCTGTGTTGCGGACAATATCTGGCCCAATGTGAGAACTGACCACATATGGAGCATCCTTCGCCTTGGAGACCTTGTCCTGTTGATCGATTATGTCCTTGGAAACGTCCTCTTTCTCTGCCACATTGTTTTCCTCGAAAACTTCCTCCCCCTCTTTGTTGATTCTGCACCTGAATCTCTGGCACTTCCTGAGCTTGTATTGTTGGAGGTGTCTGATCTGCCTTCTCTGGTATGTCGGGAGGAGAGTCTTCGGTCAGGCTTGGATACTGCCTTGGAGTTTGGATAACTGGAGCGGCTTCTGATATTCCTGCTCTGTCTTCCCTCATTGGCAGGTCTGCTTCTTGGACCACATCCATGCTGTCTGCCGGCCCAATACTGATATATTTTAGATGATGTAACAGACCTATAACTCTTGATTGCCTTTGGTCAGCTTTCACTCATGCACTTTGCTGTTGTCATGTTCACAGTCAAATCTATTACATGGGCTTCTGTTGGTCCAGGTTGATCATCAGCTGGAAACAGTCCTCTCATTTGCCACTGTTCCAACAGTTTCTCAAATTGGTTCCATGTCTTCTGTCTAAGATTTGGAACTGTTGTAGCATCTGATCTGATTTTTATCCTTTCCTTGATATCTGCAGTTGAGCCTGGCTCTGCGTCTGGTCTCAACTTAGTTTCTCTTGGTGACATGTTCTCTAACTATTCGAATGATCAAAGATTGAAGCACTAGTCCCAAGTACCTTTGTATTCCTTCAAAAAATATCCTATGTCATCAGAATTGTTAAAGATTGTTTTTAAAGTTTTAAATATATATTTTTTTAGGTGTTAAAGATTTGTTTTGTTTTTAATTATGATTTAAGTTTTTTGTAAAAAAAATTATAATGTAAATTAGTAAATACTAATTATGCACATTTTAAAATCAGAAATGTTAAAAAAAAAAAATTGTACAGTGTATGGTTTTTAATTTGAAATATAAAAATATAAATCTGGTGAACATCTAAATCTAGTGTGTAGTGTGTGTACTGGAGTGTATGGAATTATGCAAATGTAATAACTTGTGTTAGTTTCAATACATTTGTGTTTGAATATTCTACTCTACAGTCTTGTTTGAAAGACGATCATGTAAAGTTTCTTATAATTAGAAACTACTTGCAATTCTATCTCGGGGATGAAGCATGTGTTCATTTATAACACTTAAAATTAAACTTCAGAATTCTTTGGTTGCGTTCCAATAGTCCATTTAGCTTAGGAACCTTCCACTGGACCTCCCTAACTGAAAGGAGAGGAGAAAATGCTGCCCCACAATGCATTGCAGCCGCAGCATTTGCCGTCACTCAACAGTCGGGTCGTTCACGGAAACAACCGATTATGACCGAGAAATTATATCATGAAAGTTACGGTGCTTATTAAGCATTTTAAAACGTAGGTGGTAAATTGCCAAAGTGCTTTGTTCTGAACGTTCGTCAGTATTATAATCAAAAAGAGAAATATGAACGTTAGTTTTTACTGAAATGATCAAATAAAGTCAACATTTCACAGTCTTTACTGAGCTGTGTGGTTTGTTCAACTTTTAAAAGATGTTTGAATCAATCAATCAATCAATGTTTATTTATATAGCCCAATATCACAAATGTTACATTTGTCTCAGTGGACTTTACAGTTTGTACAAAATATCAGTATGACAATACGACACCATCTGTCCTTAGACCCTCACATCGTACAAGGAAAAACTTCCGAAGAAAACCCACAGTTTAAAGGGAACATGGGAGAAACCTCAGGGAGAGCAACAGAGGAGGGATCCCTCTCCCAGGACGGACAGACGTGCAATAGATGCCGTGTGTAAATTGAAAAGATAATACATTTGCAACATAGGTAGTCCAAATGTTTGGAAATGCATGTGTGTATAATAGGAAGATGAATCCACGAGGATATCCATCCAGGACCTATGATCCAGGACCACAGCCACGACTCAAGATCCAGGGCTCGCGATCCAGGACAGAGGAGCGCAGGATCATCCATGACTCCTGGATCCCGGCGTATATAGACACCAAAAAGAAAGACATTTGGGGAAGCTGGGTTAATCGGAACATGAGAGTACACAGGTATAGACAGAGAAAAGGAAGAAGTAAGATGTCCCCCGACAAACTAAGCCTATATCAGCAAAACTAGGGGCTGAATCTAATCAGCCCTAACTATAAGCTTTATCAAAAAGGAAGGTCTTAAGCGCACTCTTAAAAACAGATAGGGTGTCTGCCGCCCGAACACAAACTGGAAGCTGATTCCACAAATGTGGAGCTTGATAAAAAAAGGCTCTGGCTCCCATTGTACTTTTAGAGACTCTAGGAACAACCAACAACCCTGCATTCTTGGAACGCAATGCCCTAATAGGACAGTAGCGTATAATGAGTTATTTAAGGTAAAATGGCGCCTGCCCATTAAGGGCTTTGTAGGCGAGAAGAAGAATTTTAAATTCTATCCTGTGTTCTATAGGGAGCCAGTGTAAGGCAGCCAGAACAGGAGTAATGTGGTCCCATTTCCTAACTCTGGTTAGTACACGAGCTGCAGCATTTTGAATCAGCTGAAGCGACTTGACTGACTTCTTGGTACACCCTGATAATAAAGAGTTACAATAATCCAGCCTTGAAGTAACAAATGCATGGACTAGTTTCTCTGCATCGTTTTGACTATTGAGAATGGTGATATACACAGTGATAGATGTTAAAGACTAACGTTTATAATACATACATTTGTATTGATTTTAAGATATTTTCATAGTTCATAAAATCATACGTATCGGGATCATTGGTATTAATGTGGACCGGAGGGAGAGGGTGACGAGCAGAAGTTTCACTTTCCTTTTTTATTTCAATTCCAACTTTGGTCCTGAAGAATATGTTTCTCTGTTGTCCACGTTCATAAAGCATAAAGCAACAGCATCAGAGCACGGTGCAGAGTCTCTAGATGAGTTTACAGTAGTCCCTCGTTCTTATTAAACATCCATGTTGTAGTCCGCTGTATAGAAAACTGTAGTTTCCATAGTTTCCCCACAGCAGCAGATGCACATTCATGACGTCCGCTGGCGCATCATAAACACGTCGGATAGTGAAAGTGCAGTCGGATTCTCTAAAGTACCGCAGTCTCTTCTCCTAAGTCCTTTTGAATTCTCCTATCCACTATCCCTTAACCCCGTGACCTTTCACTCAGAGGTCAAGGAATAGACGATAGGGTTAGAACTTAGGAGCTGATTTTTGGATTATCGGAACGCAACCTTTGTATCTTTCCCTAAGGTGTTTCCTCTATCTGTGTAATAATACTGTGCTACCAGCAGAGTGCGCTGTTGTAATTTCCAGCTCTATCCACTAGGGATAGCTGTTAAAAAACGAACCTCTATTTAACAAGTAGCAGCTTATTTTCCTTAAAAAAATCTTTAAAATGGGAAGAAAATTACAATATGGTTAAACAATACAGCACAAAACCACCAAAACACATTTGCAAACAAGAATACTTCAAAAATCAGCCTATACACTGTTGCCTGGTTAAATACTTCAAAACTCAGTTTGGAGTTTTAGAAAATACAACAATCCTTCCCTTCAATATCCAAAACCTGATTTAGCCTTCTAGTTCCAACTGTGACAAGAAGTATGATTCGTTCTTCACAAGATGGAGGTCAGGAAACCTCATTGGAGTGAAACCAGCTGCATAAGAACAAACAAAGGAGTGCTTTGAATTTTAATTTCACGAAATGGCGATTGCCCTGTGTTTGTTTGTCAATATGTGGTGAAAACAAGATGGCAACTGATTTTCCAAAACCCCAACCTGAAGAACAAAGGGATTTGAAAATACACCACTTGGCTCTCACAGGGTTGTTTAAATAATGGCGGGGTGATCTTTACTGTAACAAAAGGAACCACTGTTGAGGTATGTTGTAATCTAGAAAGTACAACACAAACCAACACTGTAGTTTAAGATAATAACATTTCTATGTGTTTTACAATAAAAAATGGGCCTTCTACTCTTTGCGCTATAGGCCTTAAACCGAATTACATAATATTTGACTTAGAGTCACTATGCTATAATGGGACAAAGTAAGACGCTATCCAAACACAATCAGGAGAATATCGTCTATCTAACGCACGAATGTCGCATTTCTCGTCGTAATCCACACGCAATGTCCGGTTGGAAATATAATAGAATAAACACTGATAAAGCCTTAAACTTTATTCAGGCCTATTACAAGGACTTTTTTAGAACAGCCTTAAACTGCTGCTAGACAAACACTCACTTCAATTTCCTCAGCCTTAAACTGACTCGCGATGTCTCCTTTATTCTAACAGCCTTAAACTGTTTAATGACCTTAAATCATTTACGTTATAGGCCTTAAAACCTAAAAACGTAAGAAGAGACACCTCCTTGAAGTATGAGAAGTATGATCAGCCTTAAACTGAGTACACACACAATAATAAAAAACACACACAAATTAATAACATGCAGGGTTAAATGTAAGAAAAATAAGACATTTGAACTCACCGTGCTTGTGACAAAGCAACGCCACGAGGTATAGAATTCTTATTGTTATACATTTGGTTGTTTTAACATTAATTTAGGCAGTCTTTCTCAGGAGTCCAACTTACCAGACAGACACACACTCCTATTGTTCACTATGTAATCTATTGAAGATTTTGAATAAACAGGTACTTCTTTACCTTTCTGTATGGGCCCGAGTGTATGTCTGCCAGCATTGTTCAAACTCCTTTGAAAACTGCAACTGCTCTCCCGGTGTCGACGAGATCACGTCAGGGTCACCAATTGTTATGCTGTGTTCGTTATTCTCGCGTCCAGGAGAGAAGCTTTAAAAGGAGAGAAGCTTTAAAAGGAGACTAAATGGAGTCTCTGAGAAGATTCAAATGGTACTTTAATTAAATGGCGCGGTAATGTTATGTTGAGTGTTTGTTGATTGTTATACCTGCCTCAGGACTTCAGATGAAAATGAGCTATGAGCTCAAATCTGGCATAAATCATCTCTTTTCTGAGATGAATTTATGTGTATTAGGGGTGTAACGGTATCCGTATTCGTCCCGTACCGTCACGGTTCGGAGGTCACGGTTCGGCACACGCAGTCACACGACGAATACGCCTTTTTTTATGAGTGGGAAAAAAGTGTCATTCAGGGCAGTATCCACTACACTATATGTAATTCAGGGGGCGGTATTGCGCCTAAAAGCTGTTTGCCAGCCGCCCTTAACCTGTTAAACCCCGAGCTTGTTTTTCAGGTTTCAGGCTCGAAAATGACATTCCCAGAACAAATGACTATAACTTCACTTCTAAAAGGTTTATATGAATAATTGTTGTTATCAAAGCAAGGTTACATCTGTGAGTTGGATGTAGAAGTGTCAGAATCAATATAGATTTTTCTGTGTCAGAGTAAATTCAGCTGGAACATAGCAAAAAAATGTAAATTCCTGTCTCCACCTAAAGAAAACTCATTACTTATAGTGAAGACCAACCTTGAATGATGGCTTAGTAGCCTAAAAGCTTTAGGAATCCAAAGTATAACATATAATAAGTACCCTGTATCAAAATTGAGGCAAAACAAGTGACATTTGACCTTTTTAGAGAGGTTTATGAAAATAAAGTCCAGGCGGAATAAGCTTTGGGCACATTTGGGCACATTTGGTTCCATCAGTGCCATTTGACCTTTTTCAGGTACCAGACTATACAAATCATTGTCTTACATTGAATCATCACTATAGGTATTAATTTTACCCAAAACAAAACAAAAAAATATATTTTTATGTGTGTAAGTGTGTGTACTAGGTGTGTGTAAGTGTAGGTGTGTGTGTGTGTAAGTGTAGCTGTGTGGGTATGTGTAGGTGTGTGTAGCTGTGTGGGTATCAGGGTGGGAATTTCACGACGGCCACGACGGCCATGGCCGTGGCCCCGCACTTTGGCCGTGATGCCCTGTGAAAAAAAATGCAATTCACGGCCAAAGTGGCCTTTGTGCCCCTGTCAAAAGTTCCAGTGTAAACAACGCTAGTGAAGTCATACTAGTGCGCGCAGTAGGATAGTCCCGTGCTTGTGGATCAGAGCGATTGCTCTGCTGTGATTGTTCCGTCAGACATGCCTGTAGGGGCCCGACAGCCTCCTCCTCAGCCGCGGGAGCAAGACAAGCACAGGTAAGCAAGCGGACCAAGCTGTTTTGATATGATTTAACTGAAGTATGTGGTAGTATTTGAAAGGACTTAACATTTACGTGTTTATAGAAAGTACTATTGATAGGTAATTACCATTGTATTAGCCTATTTAAAGTCGACTCGTTACATTTTGTCATGAAAACTAGCGATAGCTAGCTAGTTTTGATAGCGCTAACGTCTTCCCTTCAAAGGGTCTACATCTAGTGTTGCTTCTACAAGCTAGCAGATAGCTGTCACCTTTGAATCTAGTATGTTTCTTGCTAAGCGGTTTTGATATAATACATGACTGACTTATGTGGTTTATGGCTGAACTTAACGTATACCTTTAAGAAACACTATTGCTATTCAGCCATTTGTAAAACGACTGGTGTTGACGTTAGTACTAAACTTTTCAGTCATGTTGATTGACCAGCGTAATTTAACCAAACGGCCTTTGTGCCCTGTCATGTGGCCTTTGTGCCCTTAAAAAAAATGTGAATGGGAAGGCCAAATGGCCTTGCCCCTAAAAAGATGAAATTCCAAGCCTGGTGGGTATGTGTACTGTAGGTGTGTATGTGTAAGTGTAGCTGTGTGTGTATGTAACTGTACCAACGCACTATACAATAAAACTACACTGTAGGTCATTGTGTGTAGGTGTACTTGCACAATAAAAAAAAACGGAAACATAGGTAACATTTGACTCCAACTGGGGCAGATTTATTTCAAACATTTTACCAACACACTATAGGCATGTAAAAACAAACATTTTACCAATGTACTATACAATAAAACCACACTGTAGGTTTGTAAAAACAACAAATATTTTACCAACACACTATACAATAAAATCACACTAGGTATATAAAAACAACAAGTATTTTTTTTAAATAAACACTCGCAAAACGTTATACCTACCTGAACTTTATACCTACCTGAATGTTCCAGTATTTAGGTCGTGCCACTCCCTGAAACAGTTCTTTTTGACAGTGAAGCACAGAGGGACCTGGCACCTTCTGCAGTACACAGGTGTCTTCACCCTTTTGAGTCCAGCATCTAGGCACCTCCTGCAGTTCTTCCTGACCTTTGTGGTATCTTCCCCATAATACTCGGACATGCATGTGAGTGGTGGAGGAGGGGGTGGGGGTGGTGGAGGTGCAGGGCCTTCAGCAGGGCCTTCAGCAAACTCCAACAATTCTGCAGCAAGCTGCTCCCTGAAAGTCTTCTGGGTGTGTGGCTTTGTCCTGCTGGGGTCACTCCTCATCTAACAAATGTGGAAAAACAAATAGATTAGATTAATTAACTGGCTTATACTTATAGGATAATATTAGACTATAAATGAATAATATTACACCAAATAAATAAGTAAAGACATGTATATTCATTCACTGGCCATTCATTTAGAAAATGTAACTCCAAAAAGACAAGTAACACTATTTAGCATTTTGCCTAATCATTCCTGTAGCTTCTTGGCTAAGCTAGCACTGTGACGCAGTTGCACCAAACACATAAGTAATATATAAAAACAGAGAGATTACATACCTTTCCCGTGGTGGAAGTTCAACATCCGAGTCACTACTGTCCGGATCCAGGTCTGGCTGGAGGAGATCTTCATCATCCGACGAAGAGTCATCTGGTATGAGCTATCGTCAGCTAGCATCTCTAGCACCTGCTCGCCTCGGTGGTGAAGCTCTCCCTTCTGGCTGCATAATGCGTAATGGAGCCGGAGCGGGAGTAGTTTATACTATGCAGGATCATATCTTTGAAACCCATTGGTCGATTTGGGTGATTGACACCTTTTCTGAACCGTTAGAGCCAATAGAATCGAGTGACAGTTAGTAAGTCCCGCTAAACATTTACGTCAAGTAGAGAGAGGTTTGCGTAAACAGCACGTGAGACAGCATTAGCTCGGGACTGCGAAACTTTATACCTACTCTGCTGCCATGAATGTAATGATAGATTATCAGGAACAATTCTAAAGTGACTAATAGACATTGGATTAACCTTAAGAAGCGTTTTTATTCCCTTGAACACGAGCTTTGATCACAAAACAGCAACGGTAAGACATAATTATTGTTATGGTTTTGAAAACTGTTGTTTTTTTTCTTCTCTGTTCTGGCTGATATCTCAGTGAGTTTGTGTCCTACAGTGATGATACTTATAATAAAATAATCTGTGGAGTATCAGCTTTCAGGTGATATGTAGTTTTTGCAGAAAATATTAAGTTTTAAAGATCGTTTTTGCTAGTTAGCACCGGAAGTAGCATCTGCCCGTTTTAGCTAAGGGCTAATGCTAACGCTTCTTGTGAGACTTGTGTTTTGTTTCGGTAAAAATGGTTCGTATAGTCAGTTAGCTGAGATTCTTCTCGTTAATCTGGTATAACACATTAATAGGTTTTTAAATATTAAGATGCCCTGAGACACAGTGTCGTGAAAAAAATAAACCAGGGTCCCCGCCGGCGGGGACCTTCAGGCTTAACAGGTTAAACAACAAATGAAGAACAAGAAGAAACACAACAACAAAACGAACAAAATACAAGAAGAAGAAAAGTTAGTATGGCGATTTCAGATAACACAGGAGCTAGAACCCACCTGCTTCTTTTAAATCAGCTGTGTGGGAACATTTCGGGTTCCCTGTGGACTACAATAACGATGGAGTGTACGAGTGGTGGATCGGACGAGGACGGTGTGTCGGCGTTGTTCTACAGTGGTGCGGTATGCTAATGGTAACACACGCCAAACATGCTAAATCATATCAGAAGTCATCACCCAGATTGGCCAATCACCGGAGCCCGGCAAAAGACAGCAGCAGTTCAACAGCTGATCCCCGCTGTTTTTAATAAACCAATAGACATGAAAGCCGTGAGACCAAAATAAATAACGGAAGCTTTTGGCATATGTTTTTCAACGGCTTTGCGCTCTTGAAACACTTTCTTATTATTTATGATGTCATATTTTCAAGACATTCTTTTTAGCTTTACAGCTCGATGAAACCTTTTTGTTTGACATCAGCCATTATAGATACTATGGCCATCTGAGTGTGCTGTGTATGGTTTGTTTTTAACTGTTTAATACAGTTCATTATTCAAAAAATAGTTCTTTATTTTTAAACTGAAACTTGCACTACTGTTCAAACATAAATAACAACAAACCTGGAATTATGCATTTGGGACTTTTTTTTGCTTTTTCTTGTTGTACCGAACCGTACCGAACCGTGACCTCCAAACCGAGGTACGAACCGAACCGTGACTTCTGTGAACCGTTACACCCCTAATGTGTATGCATGGTCCTTGTTCAAATAAATACATGAATACAATACATTTTTTCATATGATTTGAGCAGTTTTTTGGGGGTTTATTTTGTTGTTGTTTTTCATAAATGTATTTTCTCATTTTATTGTTAGGGGGTTTATAATGAGGACTTTAAGTATTATCTGATCCACACTCTACAGAACGGTGGCGGAAAGGCACCATTAAACTGGATGCCAACCGGCCGTAAAACCAGAAGAAGAAGAAGAAGAAAATGAAAGGGTTGTGTGTTTCTGGAGTAATCTTAACACATCTACTCTTCAACTACAGCAGCATCTATCTGAGTGGCATTCAGGTGTGGTTAGAGCGCCGGCTGCTGGAGAGATGGGAGTGGCTCGCCGGAGACCAGACAGCCAATCAGCATCAGGTAATCAGTCTCTAAATGAAAGCATGCTGGCCACCTGGTTCTGGTCTCTTGCAGTAGGTCCTGGAGGGGAGAAGTAGGAAGCCTTCCATGAACAGCAGTATTGTGTAGTTTGTTTCTGTTGGATTGTATCTGTTACACTACAAAAACTTGAAATCTTATAGTATATTTTTCTTTTTTTTTGTCAGAATATGTCTCTACACCTGATATAAGACACACCAACTTCAGAAGTAACACTGCAGTGAGATATCGGGTCTTGTTTTTAGACAATGCATCATCTTGTTAAATCAAGACTTGTATCTCAGATTATTTTACATATTTATTAGAAAATCACCAACTAACATGAGAAAACAGAAACCTTTTGAGTATTTGCAGCTTATACTGTAACACAGCATTTCCTGATTCTGGTCAAATATAGTTCAAAATGTGTTCCCCCAGATCTGATTTATCTACCTATCCCTTCTTATTTTAAGAAATCTTACTAAGCACATTTTTACTTGTTCTATTGGCAGATATTTTTACTAATTTCAAGTGAAAACACCTCGTTTTCATTTAACTTGTTTTTGGAGCAGCATTGTTTCCAGTGTATTGCTTGTGTTTCCGTTTTTATTAAACATTTGATTTGCACCAAACCCACATCTCCTTCCATCCTGTCAACTGGGTGAGCAGTACAGTGAGTGCGTATTTCAATCTGAGATAATCCATTAGACATGTTGTTACATTTTGAACATCAAGACATTTATTATTTGGAAGCAAAAACAATTTGAACACATTGCAAAATGTTTAGGAATCGTGTGATGCGGTGCCGTTTGACTGATGCCCATTCAGACCCTTGCAGCTGATTTCAGATCAGATTAGGGTTAGTTTGGTGTGAAGTGTCTTTCTGTCAATGACTTAAAGGCTGTTTTGGGGTTTTCCTAAAACCTCCTTTCTAGAGACCCCAGCTCAAAACTCAGCTAGGTGGCATGATGCAAGTTTCTGCATTATCCTTTTCATATATATTTTGGAAGGGATATTTATTTCTTGTTATATTAATTGAATGTTAAACAGTATGATAAGAAAAAAATATATATGCAAAAGTTAAATCTCTGAGGATACGGTTTTAGTCTTCAACCTTTTATGATTTTCAGAGCTTAGAGTCACTTCTCCTGTTCATCGTTATATAACAACAGATAATAACAACAGATAATAATAACAGATCCATCACTCCTTCCCTTTAAAGAAGTAGCAGAACAATCACAGTGACTTGTTTTATGCAACAAGCTAAAGGCCACAAGATGTGCTGGTTTCTTTTGGACTTTGTGATGTGAGTGAAAGGAAGTAAAACAACCATATTAATCTTTGATGATAAAAGCAGCCTGCCGTATTCTAGCTGCCCCCACATGGACAGAAACAGCAATTGCAGGTTCAAAGATATTGATGAGTGGAAATACATTTTTCTAAATTCTGTTCATCAATCAATCAATGTTTATTTATAGCCCAATATCACAAATGTTACATTTGTCTCAGTGGACTTCACAGTTTGTACAGAATATCAGTATGACAATACGACACCCTCTGTCCTTAGACCCTCTGTCCTTAGACCCTCTGTCCTTAGACCCTCTGTCCTCAGACCCTCTGTCCTCAGACCCTCTGTCCTTAGACCCTCACATCGTACAAGGAAACACTTCCAGAGAAAACCCACAGTTTAAAGGGAACATGGGAGAAACCTCAGGGAGAGCAACAGAGGAGGGATCCCTCTCCCAGGACGGACAGACGTGCAATAGATGCCGTGTGCAAATTGAAAAGATAATACATTTTCAACATAGGTAGTCCAAATGTTTGGAAATGCATGTGTGTATAATAGGAAGATGAATCCATGAGGATATTGACTTATGATCCAGGACCACAGCCACGACTCAAGATCCAGGGCTCGCGATCCAGGACACAGGATCATCCATGACTCCGGATCCCGGCGTATATAGACACCAAAAAGAAAGACATTTGGGGAAGCTGGGTTAATCGGAACATGAGAGTACACAGGTATAGACAGAGAGAAGGAAGAAGTAAGATGTCCCCCGACAAACTAAGCCTATATCAGCAAAACTAGGGGCTGAATCTAATCAGCCCTAACTATAAGCTTTATCAAAAAGGAAGGTCTTAAGCGCACTATTAAAAACGGATAGGGTGTCTGCCGCCCGAACACAAACTGGAAGCTGATTCCACAAATGTGGAGCTTGATAAGAAAAGGCTCTGGCTCCCATTGTACTTTTAGAGACTCTAGGAACAACCAACAACCCTGCATTCTTGGAACGCAATGCCCTAGTAGGACAGTAGGGTATAATGAGTTATTTAAGGTAAGATGGCGCCTGCCCATTAAGGGCTTTGTAGGCGAGAAGAAGAATTTTAAATTCTATCCTGTGTTCTATAGGGAGCCAGTGTAAGGCAGCCAGAACAGGAGTAATGTGGTCCCTTTTCCTAACTCTGGTTAGTACACGAGCTGCAGCATTTTGAATCAGCTGAAGCGACTTGACTGACTTCTTGGTACACCCTGATAATAAAGAGTTACAATAATCCAGCCTTGAAGTAACAAATGCATGGACTAGTTTCTCTGCATCATTTTGAGGCAAGATATGCCTGATTTTTGCAATGTTACGTAGATGGAAGTAGGCGGTCCTTCAAATTGATTTTATGTGGGCGTTAAAGGATAAATCCTGATCAAATATAACACCAAGATTCCTTACAGTCTCACTGGAGGCCAAATTAATGCCATCCATAGTTAGTATATATTTTAGATAGTTTGTTTCGTAGATTCTTCGGGCCAAGTACAATAACTTCAGTTTTGGTCGTGTTTAACATCAACAAGTTTAAGATCATCCACGTTTTTAAGTCCTTGAGGCAGTCTTGAATTTTATTTAGATGATTAATGTCATCAGGCTTGATTGATAAATATAGTTGAGTATCATCCGCATAACAATGAAAATGTACAGAATGATTCCTTATAATATTGCCTAACGGAAGCATATATAATGTGAATAAAATAGGTCCGAGCACTGAGCCCTGTGGCACTCCATGGCTAACTTTGGTTTGCGTGGAAGATTCATCGTTGACACGTACAAACTGAGAGCGTTCAGATAGATAGGACCTAAACCAGCCTAAAGCAGTTCCCTGTATGCCAACTAAGTGCTCTAGTCTTTGCAATAGAATAATATGGTCGATAGTATCAAATGCAGCACTGAGATCGAGCAAGACAAGAATAGAGACAAGTCCCTTGTCTGAGGCTATTAGAATGTCATTTGTGACTTTAACCAGAGCTGTCTCTGTTCATGTATTTTATTAAATCAAAAAACACAAAGAATCAGTGAAATAATGATTATGAATCTTTATTTTATTTTAAATGACAACATTATACAATAAGTTGATTTTGTGGGATACAAATGACAGTGCATTGCTTAGAAGTTGAGCTACCAGCAGTCAATAAGATCAGCATTTTCAAAAGAGTTATATATTTGATCATTTGTCTTTTTTAAATACATTCTGTATAATATCATGCAAAACATTTTGTATCTTTAAAAACGGGAAACGTTAACATTTGTGTTATTTAATTCATTAAGTGGAAATAAACATTTATATTTAATCGTAACAGTTTGAAAGCAAGAATGTATAAACTATAATTCATAACTCTGACACTGCACATTCTGTTGCATTTAAAAAAGGGTTATATTTAGGGTCTGAGACCAGAGGTCGGCGAAGACCCCATTGTTATCACAGCAAAACACACACAAACATACTGTAGGGGAAACCACGGGCAAAAGCACAGAAACACACATCACAACATGGGACACACACACACACACACACACACACACACACACACACACGCACACGCACACACACACACTGAATTCTCGCCGTGAAACACGGTTCTCTCATAACTCCATTGAACATGCTCCGGACGGCCCAAAACCTCTCATGTTATATAATGATGCAGCCCTCAAGACATCCAAGCCTATGATGGGTTGTCATCATATGCTGTTGCCATGGAAACACAATGCTCACCGTGAAACACGGTTTTCTCAAAACTTCAGTGGAAATGTTTATGTTGCTGCTGTAACTCCCATTGTCTGATCGGAGAGAAACTTCCCACATTTGCTAACGGCTGAGTCCAGAAAACGTCTGCCTAACACGTCGACGTGCGGACCTGTGCGGAGCGTCGAAGACCCGCTCATCGCTGCTCGCTGCTTTAATTTTTTATTACTGTATAACTAATATATCAGGTTAAGAGGCATGTTCTGTCCTCACATTGTGCGGCTATGCAAAGCTAGACAGGTAGCTAACAACTTGAATCCTCCAATAATCACAAGGCTTTGGCTTTTCTTGATGTTTACTGTACAATTCTCATTGTGAAACTAGAAATACAATACATAAATAAAGCATACATTAGTACACATATAACTGATATACATACATTAATTCAATTAGTCTGCATCTCATACATACACTCATACATGTACACAGCATCTGTATGTAATGCTACTAATTAAACCCATTTAACCAAACAAATACAATCCACCATTTTACCATCAAAGGCATATAAAAACAACAGCTTACTGTAAATGTAAGTGCAATAAACACGCCAACATTAATAATGCAATAAGCCTAACATAGTGCATTGACAATAATGCTACGACTAGCAAGCTACATGTAAAGCTAACTGCTAACTGTTTGCTAAATTAAGCATGTTCTAACAAACAGGGAAAATGTTACAGACTCACATTTTCTACAACATATTACACAGGTTATACATTATGTTCTGGTACTTAGAGATCAATAGTATCCAAAGCAAAAGCGTAATAATAAAGGAACTCTGCAGCACCGGGAGTCGGCTGCATGTCGTGACGTCAACTGAAGAAATTCCCTATTACATGCACACATCCTAGGTACAGTGTTGCCAACTCCATAGTAAGGAAAGTAGCTATTGGCTGTCCGAAAAGTCGCCAGAAGTCGCTAAATGACGCCATCGCCTAATTTGCATATCATGTAATGGCGGCTGTAGGCAAAAAACGTTCCCAACCCTTCAAGGATCAAAACTTGAAACCACCGGAGTTAAATCCAGACGACAGTAGATCAGAAATGTCTTTGCCTTTTGAGTATGTTTTGGGGTTTTAACATGACAGATTGGCATAGAAATCCCCCTTACAATAAAGGCAGTATGCCCGTGTGTCATCTCCAATAAATGGCTTCAACCATCCTTTATACTCAGGGTTTGATTCCCACTCCTTTCTGTATTTTTGAGAATACAATTTAGACTGTGCCATGTTGTTTAGCTTGTCACAGAGAGGCACACACACAGTGGACGAGGTGATTGAGTGACTGAGGCTGTGTGAGGCAAAGCAAAGGCAGTTCATTATTATAGTGTGAAAGTGAGTGAAGAAACATTTACATTCAACATTTAAATCCCGCTCAAAACCAGGACGGCTTGGCAGTTGGCGCATGCGCAATTCATTTGCAGTCTCGACGCGGGGGAGTGTGGTTGTCTCCTCTCTGCTCTGACTGCAGCAGCAGCTCTGCTGCGGCCAGGCAACTGTCAGTCTGAGCGCCTGTGAGTACTATGGGAGGGAGGCGGGGCTCACGGCAGCACCCGCGGCTCGTTAACTGCAGAACAATGTGAGTCTCCAAACACCAGAAAAGTCGCTAATAACACCATTATAAATCGCTAGATTAGTCGTTAGTCGCTTTTGACACAAATAAGTCGCCGGAGGGTTTGGAAAGCCGCCAAATTTAACGAGAAAATCGCCAAGTTGGCAACACTGCCTAGGTACCACAAACGAACACAGGGGGGCAGTATAAACAATGCAAATCAACCTTAATGATGTATATTGAACAGTTTCACTTTGAAACTAATATTCATCTTCCAAGAAAGGCAACACAAGGCACATTCAAATAAAGATTGGTCTTTAAATACATGTTGTCTTTTTAATTGTTTGTCTAAGTCAGGGGTGGGGAACCTCCGGCCTCCGGGCCGTATACGGCCCATGAGACCATTTGGTATGGCCCTCGAGGTAATTTATAAACACACGCAAAAAAGAAAAAAATTCAAGAAATCTAGACCGCAAAATAATTAAACAAGCGAGTGCCTGTTTTTCCTGGCCAAGGTCAGGGTCCTTGAACACAACACGAGCCTCACGTGTCATCACGCATCTGGTTAGCTAGCTATGCTAACGAATATAAGAAGCTTTTTCTCCAACCAGTGAGGTAAAGGCACATCTTTATATGATCATTATAGTTATAAAAAAATAAGAGAATAAAGTAAACAGGTATGAAATACTATATGACAGTAAAAAAAAGTTATTAATAAACAAGAATACAGTTTGAAAAGAGAGTGATTTGTAAAATATCCATAAAGAAAAAAATCTGCTTACAGTTCCGTTTCATATGGGTGTTGAGAGATGTATCCATAGATCTATTAATTTTACTCTCAAAATGCACCAGATAGATGCTTTTAACTTCAACATTTAAAAAAAAATCTCCCCCCCCCCCCCCCCCACACTTAAATCATGTCCACATGGATATGGAACTAAATACATTTGCACACATCTTGTGTCCATATACTTCTGTTTTGGTGGTCATGCCACGGTGCATGCATGCACGGGTCATGGTCAAATATCTGGATTAAGAGGTTGCTTTTTCTTTGCACAGCATGAAAGAAAGGCGAAATGAATGGGCTGTGATTTTAGTTTTTTAAGCAGACGTTGAGTTCAATAATTTGTACGGCCCTCGGAGGATGTTGTAAAAATTGAAATGGCCCTTGAGAGGAAAAAGGTTCCCCACCCCTGGTCTAAGTCAAGGATCTAGAACTGGTACTTAGTTTTAATGATACAGTCTGGTTATTATGCTGTTTGGAGGAGGCCTCACAGGTAAGAGCACTAACTAGCTACCATCACATGTACCTTAGCTTGACTTAAATGTATTAAACGTATAATTAAGTGATATCAAAATATAAATAACTAGTGTCATGCAAACATATTAATATTTGCTTGATTCCAGAGTTGAATGTATCACAATTGCATACAAACGTTAAGGGATTTTAAGATTCAGAAGTATTATGCTAAAAACTCAATAACTCAGGCCCCCGGCCACACGAGGACGAAAACGGCTAAACGCATAGGATTAACGCAAACACAATCGCAAAAAAGCTTCCGTCCACACGCAATAGTCACCGGATAGTGTCTGTCTACACGAGACAGCTCCGTTTAGCTCCAACCGCTGGAGAAGCTGCAGTACATATGCCGAGCCTGTACGTGGCGCTGTAACTTCCTCCACAAAAGCAGCGAAGAAGCATGGTTGTCATGGTTGCCCTTCTGTTTATTCTCCGCGGTGGGGGCCGAGGGAACCGGGCAGAGTTTTTCGCCAGTCAACGTGTATTAAAGTTTAAATCTTCCGACAAAATTATAAAAGTGCCGGTCAAAGGTCTTCTTTGTTATTTATTGAGCTTTAAAACAAATGAATAACGACTCTATATAATATAATAATAAAATACACGGAGCCTCTCTTTTTCCTCCCTCTCTTTGGACAGCGCCAGTGTCTGTCTCATGCAGCAGCTGATCCAGTAATGAGTGACCCGGCCGACAGTACAAATAAACATATTTATATCTAGTAGTTTGAGAGGTGTCTCCGTCCTGTCAGATTAGACTTCACTCGCGTTTATGTCCATATCGAGAGAAAGATAAATAATCTGAATTCAGAGTGCAGTTTACTTTGACGCGGGGGTGAGCAGCAGAGGTGGGGAGAGGCGGGGCTATTGCCTCATCATTATCAGAAAATGATCGTATAGGGCGTACACACGGAGCCGTTGGACCCCCCAGAGCGTTGCGTATGCCGTTCTATCCACCTTGGGACCCGTTATCGTTTCCGCAGTCGTTTAGTGCCGTATTCGGTCGTCCTCGTGTGGCCGAACGGTCTATATGACACTAAACAGTAACGCAAACGACCGTTTTCGTCCTCGTGTGGCCGGGGCCTTAGATTATTATTTATAGTTTTGCTGAATAGTTTCATGTCCGCTTACCTTAGAAACGTAAAATGCAACGGCAGTGTGCAGATGGGGAGCATGTTAGCTTAGCTTGGTAGCTTCAGCTAGCTCTGGCACTTCCAGCTGTTGGCAGGAGGTCCCGCCTTGGCTCCGCCTCTTTGCTCTTATTTGGATCAGGCTGGAGCAGGCGGGAGTTGAACTCTGACGTCACTGTCGAGCCGTTAGTGGCCGACTCCGCCTACTAAGGGCTTCTCGGCAACTCTGCAGAATCCTATGGGTGACGTCCCATTTATATATACAGGCTATGATCCACACCTATGATCAACACGCATGGATTAATATCGATTTAATACATTAATGTAGCCTTTGTTTCTGCTAAAAGAGGTGTCGACCAGCTGGGGAAACAAGAAAATTGGCGTAATCGAGTGTGACTTTTACAAAATAAATCATTACGTCGGGGTAGCATTTGCTTGGCATTTCCGGGTATTTCTCTACTGGTTAACATGGGTTAACATTAACAATACCGTGTAACTGTCACGTTTGAAGGGACGAAATCTTCACGTCTCCCAGCATGGTAAATCGTCACAAGTTCACGTCTTGCCGTGATACCGGGTTGACTTAAAGGCTGTTTTGGGGTTTTCTTAAAAGCTCCTTTCTAGAGACCCCAGTTCAAAACTCAGCTAGGTGGCATGATGCAAGTTTCTACATTATCCTTTACATATATATTTTGGATGGGATATTTATTTCTTGTTATATGAATTTAATGTTAAACAGTATGATAAGAAATAAAATATATGCAAAAGTTAAATCTGATATGGTTTTAGTCTTCAACCTTTTATGATTTTCGTAGTGGACTAACTTCTCCGGTTCATCGTTATATAACAACAGATAATAATAACAGATCCATCACTCCTTCCCTTTAACACTAGAACCGCCAACGGGTACATTTTACCCGCAGCTGTTTTTTGATTGTATGTAACTTGTTTTCAATAACATATTAAAGTCTCCCAGTCCAGGGCCGTATCCAGGATTTCCTAAATACCGAGGTCCAAACATGTTAGGGGGGTTCGGGGTATACCCCCCGAGATTTTTGGGATTTTCATGATCTATTTAGGTGCTTTTTAAGTCCTGTGGGGGGTCACATATTGGATAATATATTGATTTCAACCCATGTCAGTGGGCTGACAATGTCAGCATCAATTATTTTTGAAAGTGTAATACATAAGAATCAGTTGATTGTTACTATTAATGATCTGGACATGCAGAAGAGGCTAAAATGATCACAACACATTGTCAACATTCATTGTCCATGTCTCTCTCCTTTCCATAACCTGCAGCCTCTCTTCCATCGTCTTGAGTCTCTCTGTCGTCTTCCTGTTCATTACTCTGTCCTCTACGCTTTCTCTTTGTTCAATCTCTCCCTCGTTGTTCACTGTTTGCTCCTCCTCACTTGTCGCTCCTGCCAGTGAATTAAAAGCAAGTCAGCAGTTTAGTTCATTTCACTTGTTCATTTGCATTATTTTTTTTATTTAAATCTGTTTCGTTTGATTCTCAAAAAGAGAACAAAGATGTAAGGAAATTGTGTTTTATCCAATTGTATGTTATTATGACATCATAACTGTAATAGATGTATGTTTTAAAATGATGCCTATTGTAAATGAAGACTATTGTTATAGATGGGCTTATTAAGCCTACATTATCTTTGTGTGACTGTACCTGCAGTTCCTCCCTGACTTCCATCTCTCTCTCTGCCTGTCCTGTCTCTTCCTTACCAAAGCTGAGCTTCGACTGACGTAGTCTTTTCATTATATCTGAGTCAATGTAAAAATAAAACAATACAATGTTATATCTTCAATGTTTTACTCAAATTGAAATGAAAGAAAACCATTACAACGTTTGTTAAAAGGTAATCCTTCTGACATTGGATGAATGTAATTAACGTTAGCTCTCTAGCTAGTTTATTCACGCAATTTAAACCAAAGTATAGCCTAAAGCTGCAATATAAGTTAGTGTGCATGTTGTCGGACGTCCACTGACTAACGTAGAGCGTTCACACAGGATCTGTTGGTCATATGATGTCCTGATGAACAGAAACACAAGCAGCCCGCTGGACTCAGATCTGTAGATACTTCATCACTCCTCCGCTGCTCCGGTACAAGTCCGGGCTGCGGTGGTTTGTTGATACATGTCGTCTTCCAGTCCGTGACTTTTCCTGAAAGTGTGTTATGTAGCACCCTATGTTGTTAACAATTGTCAATATGAAGTCAGATTGAAAAAATCGCCAAAAAAATTGCCATTTATACCTAGGCTATATCCGCCAGCGGGTAATATTTACCTCATAGAAAATGCAGCGTAAACATGACGTATTGCTATAGCAACGCCTTTTGTCTACTGCGGTTCCTTATAGATAGAGAGATATAGATTGAGAGAGAGAGATAGATTGATAGATGGATAGAGAGATAGACAGACAGATAGATAGTTATAGATAGTGTAACATCTTGGAGAATACAAGATCTTGGATGACTGAGCTCACTTGAGGACGTAATGCATGTCTGCAGGTTACGTGACAGTTGAATAAAGATGGACACTCGGAATGAGAGAAGTAGTCCGCGTCATCTGTTTATGTAGACAATGATATGACCATAGAACAGAACATTACAGATAGATCGATAGATAGTTATAGATAGATAGATAGTTATAGATAGAGAGATTTGTACCTAAACAAAACACAAGTCTAACACCAAGCGTTTTAAATCAGCACTCTTAGCGATATTGTATACTTCATGTTATCTGCACAAACTATATCATATGAAAAGCTGAGAGTCCACAGATTATATTGGTATAAATTTCATCCCTGTGCGATCAAAACTCACTGTTCTACATGATAAATAAAAGAACATTGTACCTTGAAAATCAATAGCGGGTACATTTGACCCGTTGGCGGTTTTAGGTATACAGCGACCTCTGGCGGTTCTAGTGTTAAAGAAGTAGCAGAACAATCACAGTGACTTGTTTTCATGCAACAAGCTAAAGGCCACAAGATGTGCTGGTTTCTTTTGGACTTTGTGATGTGAGTGAAAGGAAGTAAAACACCCATATTAATCTTTGACGATAAAAGCAGCCTGCCGTATTCTAGCTGCCCCCACATGGACAGAAACAGCAATTGCAGGTTTAAAGATATTGATGAGTGGAAATACATGTTTCTAAATTCTGTTCATGTATTTTATTAAATCAAAAAACACAAAGAATCAGTGAAATAATGATTTTGAATCTTTATTTTATTTTAAATGACAACATTATACAAGAAGTAGATTGTATGGGATACATACACATGACAGTGCATTACTTAGTAGTTGAGCCACCAGCAGAAAATAAGATCATCATTTTCAAAAGAAAAACAGACTTATATATTTGATCATTTGTCTTTTTTAAATACAATCTGTAAAATATTATCAATATCATGCACAAATGTTTTTTACTTTAAAAACGGGAAACTTTAACAATTGTGTTATTTAATTCATTAAGAGGAAATACACATTTATATTTAATCGTAACAGTTTGAAAGCAAGAATGTATTAACTATAATTCCTAACTCTGACACTGCATTTTCTGTTGCATTTAAAAAAGGGTTATATTTAGTTGAAGACCCGCTCATCGCTGCTCGCAGCTTTCATTTTACAATTGAGTTCCATACGTAAGCAGGTAAGCAGTTCTCGTCGAGCAAACACTACCACCTGGCTGCTATCTCATATCTGTTAGGGCAGAGGTTCAGTCTGTAGGGGATTGGACTTCGGACTGAAGGGTCCCCGGTTCACGTCCCGATCGGACCAAAACATACGGAGTGTTGACTGGTACTGGAGAGGAGCCAGTTCACCTCCTGGGCCACTGCCGAAGTGCCCTTGAGCAAGGCACCTAACTGCTCACTGGCGCCAGCTAGACTGGCTGCCTCCGCTCTGACCTCTCAACTGCATGTGTGCATATAACTGTGTGTGTATTTGTGTATGTGCATGATGTTAAAAGTGTGTACTGTGTACCTGTATACAAATGTGTTTACGACAGAGTGGAAACTGAATTTCCCCCTCGGGGGATAAATAAAGGTCCATCTTCTTCTTCTTACTGGATGTGTTTTTTTTTAAATTGTAAATCTTCTACTTGCATCTTTAATATTTGATGCATGCTTCCTAATTATTTGCTGTGATGATGTGAACGTCCCCTCTGTGGGATGAATGAATGTCTTCTGTGGCTGCGAGGGAGTGCGGTCGTCTTTCAACCAGAAGGTTGTGGGTTCGATCCCAGCCCGTGCAGCCAACATGTCAATGTATCCTTGCGCAAGATACTTAACCCTGAGTTGCTCCCGATGGCCAACGGTGTGTGAATGTGCGTGAATGTTAGGTCCTAGAGTAAGTGGTACTGCTCTGTGTGAATGGGTGAATGACATGTAGTATGTCAAGCACTTTGAGGGGTCGTAAAGACTGGATAAAGTGCTATATAAGTACAGTTCATTTACCATTTACCATTCTGATCTGCAGTAATGATACAAATGCATATATTATCAAATGATAAATGCACGGACTATTCCGGCATACTGTGAGCTGTGTGTAGGGAGTGTTTGTTGATGGGTTGAAATCCCCTTCAGTCGACCTGTAGTTTATAACTCGTCAGGAGCATCGACATTTATCATTCATTATAAATCACATGTGTGTTTATGAGTTTGTTTATGAAGCATTATAATCACCCTCAGAATGCACTATAGATATAGTCTGTGCAAAATGTAATTTACCTAAATTATTTTGTATTCACTTTTCTTCTTTGCTCCCTTGTATGTCCCCTTTGTCGCTCTTTTCCCTTGTTTCCTCTCCTCTTGTTTCCTCTCCTCTGAATATGTTAACCTCTTTGTGTTCTTAACTTCCTCTCTTCTGCATTTCAACATTATTCCACCGTTTGTTGTTTGTGTGACCCCTCCAAACAAATGCATGTCCACTTGTTGTGAGTATCACTCAGTGGTGGACATTGATGGTGTAATGAGTCTGAATGTGCACAGAGACAGTTTCCTCACGCCTTATCAAAGCTTTAACGTCCAGTACAGAAAGTACCTCATGTAGGCATATTAAGTACGTGTCATAATACCGTGAGCTGTAAGCAGGAGCAGAATAAGTGATAATCAGATACAAGTTCAGTTCGAGGACGGTCCATGTGGATATGCCCGTGAACACAATGGAGTCTGTGAGAGATTACGATGAGACAGTAATATTGAAATGGACCTTTGGAGTCATTACAATAGCAGCCGGAGTGTGCTAACGTTTCCTTTTATTTATTTACGATGTGCAAACACACCGTGAGGCAAATTCATCGGATAACAACTAGATGTGTCCGAATGTGAAGTCCTCTGTTTTACTGAGTTGGCAAACAGACATAATCTGATGGAACATATTTTATGTCAATGGACAGTTAAATATGGAAATACTCAAACGACTGAAGAGAGGGAACGCAGCAGAGCCAAGGATCACACATTTTACACACGTAGACATAAAGATGAAAGAACTTACCAGAACAATCCAATAAGTCTTCAGTGTTTCTGATCAGAGTCCAGTTTACATTTAATTCTCCTCAATCTGATTTGTAGCAACACTGACGTGTTACAGAGATCTGTCTGTGAGCACAGAGCTGAGAGAGCAGCCTCCACCCCCAACACACACACACACACACACACACACACACACACACACACACACACACACACACACACACACACACACACACACACACACACACACACACACACACACACACACACACACACACACACACACACACACACACACACACACACACACGCACACACACGCACACACACACACACACGCACACACACACACACACCATAGTTCCCGTTAGCCGGTAATTACCGGACTACGACCGGTAAAATATGCTGAAGACCGGCAAATCTAAATCTCTCCGGTCAAAGTGTCCGTTCAAAATAATTTCCGTTTAGCGCAATAACGCATCAGTTGCGCAATTTGCGCCACTTATGTGACAGACAAGAAGAGTATGTGACAGACAAGAATAGTCAATTCTAATGTTTAACACTTAATGTGGAGAAAGAGATGTCCTGGATGGGTATTGATTGTGCGTTGATCTGTTGGTAATGCCTCGGGGTTCCGGTGGGCATGTAAACAAATGCATAATGCTGCGCTATACTTTGCGGCCTCACCCAGTTGCATAGCGATACTTATTGTGTAGGTGTCTTTTAATAAGCAGGTAGTCCTATCATTAGCTAGAACTAGCTGGATCTGATCGATATGGACATAAACGCAAATCTAATCTGACTGGAGAGAGAGATCAGCTGCTGCTGACGAGTCGACACGCAGCTCTGCATGATCACATGCAGCGGTGAGCGGACAAAACACACTCTTCAGGTTAGAATATCACACGTAGCTATTTTAATGACCTCTCAAACTACCTAAACTAGTTATAGATATGTTTAGTTTTACTGTCGGGTCACTCATTACTGATCCGCGAGTTGCATGATACTGACGGGCTGTCAGGAGAGGGAGAGAGCTCCGTTTATTATTCCCGTGTTATTGTAAATTACTGAACACTTTTGAATAATGTAGTTAATCTACTATGATTAGTTTGTTTAATATCGAATAATATCAATTTGTTTTAAAGCACAATAAATAACAAAGAAGTCCTTTGACCGGCACTTTTCTAATTTTGTCTGGAAGATTTAAACTTTAACGGACATGTTGACCGGCGAAAAAATATTCTAACGGGAACTCTGACACACACGCACGCACACACACGCACATACACACACGCACACACACGCACACGCACACACACAAACACACCTTGTAAATTCACAGAGCTGAGATCCAGACACAGTCACAGGGGGATTGAGGACCACCCTTTCTTGGCTTGCTGAACCCTCTCCTACACACACTATACCAGTGGTTCTCAAACTTTTTCTGTCAGGCCCCCCCTTTGGAGAAAAAAAAAAGTCGGGCCCCCCCAACACAAGTCAGGCTCAGTGGCGGCGCCAGAGATCTCTTTTTGGGGGTGCTGTGGGGTAGCTTGATGTTTCATGGGTGCTCAAACATTTAGGGTTTCCCTTTAATGTCCAGGCGCTACAGTGGAATGTTCTACTGCAACACTCCCCACGCATATACACAGTGTTCCTGCAACTGTTACAATGAAGGCTCGATAATCAGCTCACGGCTCAGGGGGTCAAGTGCTATTTTTATAGGTGGTGTGTGGACCTCCTCTCGGGGGGTCCGGGGGCAAGCTCCCCCGGGAAGATTTATTTTTAAACATTGAAGTTTAAAGCATCAATCTGGTGCACTTTGAGAGCAACATTAGAGATCTATGGATACATCTCTCAACACCCATTTGAAACAGAACTGTAAACAGATTTACTTTTTCTTTATGGATATTTTACAAATCACCCTTTTAAACTTTATTCTTGTTTTACTGTCATATAGTATTTCAGAGCTGTTTTTCATTTATTCTCTTATTTTTTTATAACTATAATGATCATATAAACGTGTGCCTCGGAAATAATTGTTTACATTAATGGTGACCAAAACGTTTGAGACCCACTGAGATAACACTGAGAGAGTAATTTAGCTCACTGAGCCTCTCAGTCTGACAGGAGAGGACTCTCCTCCACTTTGTTGTTGAAAAAACTTCTTATATCCGTTAGCGTAGCTCGCTAGCACCAGAAGCTAACAACAACGATCTCCGGTAACGGTGCGCTCTCTCTCTCGCTCGCGCACACAAAATGGCTCGTTCCACACACACACACACACACAGAGCCGAGCTTTAATGAAACACAGAGACCCAGACGTAATAGTATTGTACTGCATCATATTATTTTCGAATCAATAATTTTTCAAATTATGATTTTTTTTTTTTTATCTTTAAAAAAAAAAAAAATGTATAAACATTTTTCCTCCTGGTCTCTCGCGCCCCCCCCTGGCTTGCCTCTGCGCCCCCCCAGTGAGAACCACTGCACTATACACACAACTGCACTCCCACTACCACTCCAACTCCATTATTACATTACACACTGTGGACAGTCTCATCCATGATGAAGAGCGAGGTCCTGAAGTGTTCTGCCTTGTGTCCTGACAACAACCTGTCCCTCAACTAAAGAACCCATCATCGACTACAGGAAACAGAGCAGAACCCCCCCCCCCCCCCCCACCCCCCTTATGTTTAAATGCATTTAAAGCAGTATGTTGTACCTTACTCGTGAAACTATCAAGTCAGAACTCTGTCCAGATGCATTTCTCTGCTAAAACATGTATTGTAAGCAGAGCGTTGATGTTTAAAGCCCCAACAGACTGGAACACTTCACCTGCTGCTGTCAGACCCCCGTCATCATTGGGTCTGTTTCAGCATCCTCATCTCACTTTCAGCTGCTCTTGTTATTGATGGAACTGATCTATTAGACACTACATTGTAATGATTGTATGTATTACTTCATGAATGTTACTCAACAGACTCTACGTGGTTTGTCATGCTTTGCTTTCTGTTATATCTCTCACAGGCTCCGCCCTCTACTGGACTCTATGGGTACTATCTTACCCCGCAAGCATTGTCCCACTGAGACTTCTATAGACGTAGCCGGCCCTGGGCGGGCCTACCTGAATGCGCGTGCATCACACCGTATAAAAGGAGGCCTCGCCTCCTGACTATCATCCTTTTCTCTTCAGCAAGCGGAAGTGTTTTCACGGAGCTTAGAAAGACAACAAATTAAGAGTAATGGAGTCAGTTCTTGACCAGAGGACCTGCCCGAAGTGTCCAAACCTGATCGCGGGAGCGGATCCACACCCCTGCTATTTTTTGTGTATGGGGCCTAACCACGCTGTGAGCGGTATGGGCCCGACGCCGGCATGCTCAGCTTGCCAGATGCTTCCTCGGCTCACGCGTGAGCATCGTGGGCAGCATTTCCTGTCAGCAGAGGCTCCGCAGGAGGAGGTGGAGGATTCGGATCTCGACGTCGTCGAGATGGGCGAGTCAGGAGAGGAGGAAGTGCCGTTCCGATTCTCCCTTCCGTGGGGCCAGACAACCCCGATTCCGGAGGAGGAGGAGGAGGAGACAGGGGTTTTACGGCCCGGTGCATCCAGCGCAACCGACCTTCGTTTCGCCCCAGCTGCCTGATATATGGCGGTGTGTGGAGGCGACATGGCAGCAGCCATTCAAGACTAAGGCCCCAGTAGCCGCTATGGCAGGCATCATCAAGGTGGAGGGCCACTCGGACACAGCGTGTGCGGGGGTGCCCCCCCTTGATGAGAGCCTGGCAGCCCATCTGCTTCCGCGGGCGGCTGGTTGGGCGGAGGTTAAGCGACCCCTGCCCCCGCTGCCCCGGGACCGAGACACTCTGGAATATCTGGACAAGATGTTCAAGCTCAGTACGCAGATGGCGGCTGCAGCAAATAATCTCGGCGTGTTGGGCGTCTCCCTGATCACCCCTCAGGCAGCCGCCCCCGCCCTCCTGTCGCAAGATGGGAGCGATTATCCGGACCGCGCTATAGGTCAGATGAATAATCTGATTCATGGCGTGGCCGCTGCAGCAGGGCGGGTGAATTCCTTCCACAGTGGCGTCTCGTCACGTGTGGTTGGGACTCACTGCCCTATCTAGAAAAGACCGAGAAGATCTCCTCGGAGCCCCCGTGTCCACGGAGGGGCTCTTTGGGTCAATCTCCTCGGTCACTCAGCGCTTCAGCCGGCTGGAGGAGGAAAGTGTCCAGTTTAGCAGGATGCTACCGCTGGCCCCGCCTCCGGCCCCGCTACGCGCTCCTCCACGCGTTTCCATGCAGGCGAGGGAGCGCAGTGCGACAGTGAAGCGGAGGGAGAGGCGCCGGCACGGGGGTCCCGTAGCTGCGGCGCCCTCCACCTCTACGGCCCATCACGTGGTACCGGCATATCGGCAGCCACGGAGAAGGGCTGCCCGACCTCGGCAGGCTCTTCAGCAGCAGAGATCGGCCGGGTGGGGGGCGCCGTCTGCCCGAAGCTGACTGGCGGGGGGAGGTAGCGTCTCGGCGGGGGGAGGAAATCTCTTCGCCCGGGACGCGAGGGTGAATCCCACCTCCTCCCTATTCGATGCACAGATTCCTTTGAAACATTTTTAAAATAAAGAAAAAGTTGATCTGTATCCAAGTCTAAGTGTCCTTTGTTTCCACAATGCTACACTTACACATGATGTCTGTACAGATTCCCCACTCACCGCCCCAGCCATAGCTCCTGTAACGGAGCCTACACACGGCGGCGTGCGTTGCCGCTTGGCGGTGGGCGTGTCTTGAGCTTGGGGAGTCAACCCGAGCAACGCGACCAACAACCAATCACATGAATGTCCCGCCCCGGACATACAAAGCAAAGCATTCATGCTACATCCATGCTGGCTAAATATACTGTCTATGCTTGCTAGCTGTCCATTCAAACGAAGTACACTGGATATAAACTCCCCAAACAGGCGAAAACCTACCAGTTTCACCCACTGTCTCTGCCACCTCCCCCCATGCCTGGCTCCTCCGGTTTGTATCCCTGTATGTAAAGAGGGACTGGTCATATAGTACCGGGTGATTCCCTACCGCCACGATAATTTTCTCCTCCATTTTTTGACATATGGGAAATAACTGCGGTCTGGCTCTCCCAACATACACGCGGTTTGATTGGCTAGCGCTTGTGCTGTCAGATTTGCATACGCAGGATTTGATTGGCTGACGCCTCCGTCGAGGCGGCAAAAGTAGAACATTGCTCTACTTTTGCAGCGAGCACCGCGAGAGAAGCTACGCTTTGCTCCCGCAATGCAGTTCGGCGAATCGTGACGTCACCCTTTTCAAAGTGAATGGGCAGAAGCGTTGAAGCGGCAACGCACGCCGCTGTGTGTAGGGGCCGTAACGGGAGGAGGCTAGTGGGAGTGCGCAGATGAGAGTGATGAAACGTAAACAAAGCTATCGTAATGCTATACGGGTACAGAGGCATTATGGCTGGCATATTGCTGTTGGGGAACACACTAAGCCTGGGGTTAAGACTCCAATTAATGCAGGTTACCAGAGTTGCATTATGGCAGCGCCCGCACTCACAGAAGAGCGCGTGGCGGTGCGTTCAGGGACCTTAGTAGAACGCACTACTCCTATGAGGACTCCGATTAATGATGTTCACCGGTGAAAACGGCATTATGAGGGAGCGCACGCTCACACATGAGCGTGCGGCGGTGCGTTCAGGGTCCTCAGTAAATAATCGGCCCTTTCTGTGTCGACCCTCCATGGGCGAATCTTCCCTTCACGGGGAGTTTTGCGGCGGGACGGGTCGCCAGAGAGTACCACAGCTTTATAGCTGCGGCCCCACAGCTGAGGGCATGCCCTTTAACACAGTGTTATGGGGAATGGAAACTCAGCTGTGTACTATCAAAGTGGATGGACAGGACGCTGAAACGGGGCTATTCACTCCAGTTCTGCAGCGTCCCACCCCCTTTTATGGGCATGCGAGAGGTGAAGCTATCCTCTCGAGAGGGGGCCTTGTTGACCAGAGCGGAGGAACTGTGGTTATGGGCTTCAGAGGTGGTGTTATCTCTGAGAGCCCTCCATATCCCGGGACTGGAGAACGGGGGAGCCGACCTCATGTCGAGGGGCGGCCCCCAGGTGAGTGGGTGCTTCACCCGAAGGTGGTGAAGCAGATCTGGGCCCAGTTCGGGAGAGCGGAAGTGGATCTGTTCGCCAGCCGGCGAAACAGCCACTGTGCCCTGTGGTTCTCCGTGGCTCGGAGCGACGACCCACCCTTGGGGGTGGACGCGTTTGCACACGAGCCATGGCCAAGGAAGCTGCTCTACGCCTTTCCACCGCTGCGTCTCATTCTCCCCCTCCTGAGGAGAGTGAGGCGAGAACGTCTGTCAGTCATCCTAGTGGCTCCGGACCGCGTTGGGGCGCCGAGGTACTCAGAGATGACACAGATGAAGGTGGGCCAGCCCTGGGCGGTTCCCCAGTTCTGGGGGGCGATGTCTCAAGAGGCAGGTGCAATCGGGGCGTTACCCACTCTCGGCCGTCCTCTCCAGGTTTGGCTCCTGAGAGGGACAGGCTGAGACAGGGTGGATTGTCTGACAGCGTTATTCAGTCTATCCAGGCAGCTAGAGCTGGATCCACCACAGCCTGTTACAGGTCAAAGTGGCTAGGATTCCAGCGATGGTGTGAGGAGCGGGGAATAGAGCCCCTATCTTGTGAGTTAGGCTCTATTTTATCCTTCTTACAGTTATTGGTGGACAGAGGGCTTGCGCATTCAACAGTGAAGGTGTATGCAGCAGCCATCTCGTCCTGCCATGAGGGATTTGGCGGCAGGTCAGCCTTTAGTCAACCACTGATGTCGCGGTTTTTAAAGGGGGTCAGGAGGCTGCGCCCAGTAGTGCACGCCTACAGTGGGACCTGCCCCTAGTGCTCGAGGCTCTGGCCTCGGGCCATTTGAGCCTCTGGAGCTCTCCTCTCTGAAAGCATTGTCGTGGAAAACAGCTTTGCTTCTTGCCTTAACGTCAGCCAAAAGGGTGTCCGAGTTAACTGCTCTGTCGGTGCACCCGAGCTGTTTACTGATTCGGGGTGACCGGAGCGGCGCGACACTCAGACCGAACCCCTCCTTTGGGCCCAAAAAAGGAGTGCGTTCAGGTCGAGGGCTATTCAGTTAGGGGGGTTTAGTCTTCCCCCCCATGGGGGGGCCAGGGAGACTGCACCTCCTCTGCCCGGTGCGTGTGCTAGCATATTATTTGGAGCGCACGGCTGCCCTTAGATGCACCGAACAGCTGTTCGTGTGAGTGGGGGGCGGTGTGATCGGGAAAGCTCTGTCCAAGAAACGCCTGGCAAGCTGGCTCTGCGAGTGCATTGCACATGCCTACGGACAGGCAGGGAGAGCCTGCCCCACGGGGGTTCGTGCACACTCCACACGGGCTGTGGCTGCGTCAACAGCCTTATTCAACAGTGTGAGTGGAGGATATATGCACAGCGGCGTCTTGGTCGACGCCAGGCCCCTTCATAAGGTTTTATCTCTTGGACATGTCGGGCTCTTTCTCCTCGTCTGTGCTGGCGGGGGCAACACAGGACTGGTAGGGGGGAGGGGGGTTGTGGGTCAGTTGGCATCTGACCTCCTCCCCGGACGTAATGCGCCTTCGCTGTACTCGGGCCCTCTGAGGGTCCCGGGAGGGGCGAGGGGTGCACTGGGCCCTTACAGGGCTGGAGGGCTGCTCTCCTCCTGCCGAGAGCAGGAAGGGGGGATTCCTCCACACTTTAGTCCACACACTCGGCACGGGGTCAGTGTTTGAGTGTGGGGCAGGGGCTCTGGCGCTCTCCCTGTTATCCTTAGGGATTCAGGGAGGCAGGCGTGTAGTAAGCCCTTTCGGGGCCGAGGGGGCTCTCCCCATCCAGGGTGGGGGGGTCCCCCGGCACTGTTTTTTTAGCACACTTTTTGCGAGGTAAGCGCAGCAGGGTGTGCTCTGTCAGCCACAGCCCAGATTTCTCCTCGGTTACAACCGGGTTAAAGGAGAAGGTGGGGCAGCAGCTGCTGACCATAATAGCCGGTCAGGGGCAGTATGGTGGAATATTGTTGGACGACAGTGCGCGTATACATCGCGGCTCCACCCACTGTACCCATAGAGTCCAGTAGAGGGCGGAGCCTGTGAGAGATATAACGTCGGGTTACGTAGTGTAACCCTTGTTATATTAGCACAGCACCTCTACTCGGGGCACTGTCTGTCCTATTCCGCTCGCTGAAGAGAGGTGTAGGATGATAGTCAGGAGGCGAGGCCTCCTTTTATACGGTGTGATGCGCGCGCATTCAGGTAGGCCCGCCCAAGGCCGGCTACGTCTATAGAAGTCTCAGTGGGAGAATGCTTGCGGGGTAAGATAGTACCCATAGTGTCCAGTAGAGGGCTCCGCCTGTGCTAATATAACAAGGGTTACACTACATAACCCGACGTTATGTTGTTCATGTCTGTGAGACGTTGCTGTTGTCGGGACCCCTTGAAAACGAGATGGTGCATCTGTTCTCTGTTCTTGTCTTTTTTATTACTGCAGATTTGTATTAATATTTTATTCCTTTTTTCATTCCGTTTCATTGCAAAGTAAATACTGCTATATTTTACTATATTTGTATTGTATTTTTAATATTTGTTCTCGTTCCCTACCTGTGTTTTAATTCATCTTTTATTTGTATGTCCGCACCATGACGTCAAGTCAAATTCCTCGTATGTGTGAACCTACCTGGTGATAAACCTGATTCTGATTCTCAGGGGTTTATCCTAATAAATAAATGTGTGTATAGACAGAGTGGAGAGGGTCTCCATCTTCAAGTTCTTGGGGGTCCGTATCTCCGAGAGCCTCAGCTGGACAGCACACAGCACTGCAGCAGTGAAGGAGCTGCTGCTGGTGTCCTTCTCCCGGACCACCATCCAGAGCGGGCTGACATGCTGCATCTCGGTATGCCTCTCTCCTGCCTCCTGGTAGGAGATACAGGAGTTTTAAAACACCTGCAGACTGGAAACAGTTTTTACCCCTGAGCCCCCAGGCTGTTCAACATGCAGTCCCAAGGGCAACATCATTATAATGAACCAACTCATTAGCACTTTAAACACTTCCTTAATGCACTTTATAGCTTTCTATAGCTTCTCTCTTTAATGATGTATTACCCCCTCATATGATTGTCTGTGTGTTTTCTATTGTTGTTTGTTTTCGTATGTGACAGGGTTTCACAACAAAATCTCATTTTATATTTTTGTATAATCACAATAAAGACTTTCTATTCTCTACTTCAAATAAAGGAATAGCAGAAATAGTGCTTTGGTTTTCAAAAACACAATGAACCAGTGATACTCAGCCTTAACTTTACTTCGCTTCACATGTCAATGGTTATTATTCCCTTTGTCTGAAGGAAGGAACTGATCTCTGAGTGAGTGCAGACACCTACTGTACTGATCTACAGTAACATGTTCACTTCTTTGCTTCAAATGGAGTTCCTTCCAGACAAAACCTCAACTTAAACCCAACTCTTACTAATATGTTCTTAAACGTTATTAATAAGTATCTACTTGAAGACACAATGAAGTCAGTTCTTGTATTTTCTTGTTCATGTTCCACCCATAGGGCAGGAGCACCTGATAAGGGATCAGAAAGGTGCAAATGGGCCCCTCTGTGCAGCCAATGGGGTTGTGTGGATAAAGCTTCCTGAGGTGATTGGTGGCTGGAAGGCCAACAGGACAGTGAAGAGGTTAAAAAGCTCCACTGTGGCACCAGGAGGGCAGACGCTGGCAGAGATGGCAGCCATGATGACAGGTCTTCTCCTTTTGCTGTTGGCCGGTGAGTTTCAGCTCCTACTCAGACTTCTGCTGCTACTTTCACCATTCCTATGCTCTGAGATAGCACTCTAGTTGAGTTAAGTATTTAGAGCTGAATTTCAAACTGTCTAGGAAGCCAGTGTGTTGTTGTCTCTTCTTCTGAAACCCATCAGGATCCTGGAAGCTGAATTCCAGATCAGATTGGAATGGCTGTTTTCCAGAGAAGCCAGTTAAGGTTTAGCTAGGTGGCATAATGCAACTCAGAGCTAAGGCATTGAGCTCTCTCTTACCCTCATGTCAGTTCATGGAGCTGATGCTTTCATCAAACGTGACTTATAGTAAGTGCAATCAAACATTAAAGCAAGAATCATGTAGGTACATCAGCTTTCAATGAGCCACAGTGCTCCAAACAGGAGTCAGATTTAGTTTGTATTCATTGGCCAAAGAACGGTTGAAACAGGACGGTCTTTGTTGAGAGTCTTTTGGGTCCAACTCAATATTAGAGAGGAATCCATGCAATCAAGAAGAACCCTACTTTTTGTTGTAGGAGGAAACCTGCTGTGTTTAACACTGAAGATGCTCTTAGTCCATTCACTGTAGGAAGAGCATTCAGTGTGTGTTGTGAAGGATCAGATGTTCTCTCTTCTCTGTCAGCTGTTCTGTTCTCTAATACTTTCAGTGTGAATCTTCTCCTGCCTGAATCTGCTTCATGGTTTTCTCTTTCTTTGCTTCATGTGTTCTGTCTTTAATTCAGCAGGTGAACCCATATGTTCATAAACTAGTGTGTGTGAGCTTAACTGTGTGTCATTGTTGGTGTATAGCTACTGAGTATGCTGAAGGAAAACATGGTTTTCCTGTACAATCAATCATTTCTGATCCTAAATATCTCGGCTCCTTCTTTTCTAAGGTCACATTCTTCTGTTGTCTTACATAAAACACTTCAGTAAAACACATCGTATTGATATTTATGTTCTCTTCTTTTCATTTGAACTGCTTTTGATATTGAGGTTTTCTAAAAGTAACAGAAAGTAATCAGGTTACATTACTTTAATATTTTGATACTCAGATCAAGTTACCTTTACTTGTAACGGACCCTCCATCCCTCTCTACAGCAACCACTGTGTTTAACTGTCAGTCTGCTGGTGGTGGGTTTCTCTTTCAGGTGTGACAGTGGGCAGAGTGCTGGATCTGCAGAAGAGAATATACGGAGGTCACACATGTGCTGCTACTGAACGTCTGTACCATGTGGAGCTGATACCAAATGATGGGGGTCCGACCTCCATGTGTGGTGGATCTCTGATCAATGAGGATTGGATTCTGACTGCAGGTCACTGTGTTGAGGAAGGGATGTGAGAAAGATTTACTTAAAATACGTAGATACATTAAATCTGAAAAATAATGATTTGAAACAAACATTTAAATAACATCAAATATCATGTCTTCATGTTGAATAACCTAAACCATTACACTCCGATGCATTGCAGTCATTTATTGATGTCACTCTTTAAACTTTCATTATTCACAGTGTAACAAAAGTGATAGCAGTTTCTAGGGTGTGCATCCAGATGGCAAAGGAGAAGCTGTTCATATCAATATCAAAGAAATTGAAAGATATAAAGATGTCAAAGGGACCCATGACATCGCACTGCTGAAGTTACCTAAGGATGCTGCGAAGGGTTTTAAAACTGTAAATCTTCCTGACTGTAAGAAACCTCTCAAAAAGTGAGTTGTGATCTTAAATAAGCCGGAGAGTGAATCTCCTAAGGAACTCAAACTGAGATAAACCCCTGACATCTTTTTATGAATGTTAAGTCTTTTTCTTGTATTTCAGAGGTGATAAAGTTCAGATTGCAGGTCACGGACCCACAGCGAGACCCAAAAATGGTGAGATGGATCTTGTTTGTTTTTTTACAATAAATACTGCACACACTGAAAGTTATACGTTTGTTGACATTTCTTAAAACTTTGCATTATCATATTTTAACATATTTATGAAACATTGAGTATTTACAACCAACATAAGAAACAAAAATACAACATTGCGGTTAATTAAAGCGAGGCAATCCTCATGACACACATTTTTAAATAATTATCATCCGATAAAACAGACCAGTCTCTGCCAGTCTTTTTTTTTTTTTTTTAATCCGATGACGTTATCAGTGATTTTAAACTGATTAATTACCGAAATAACATCAACCCTGTGGGCGGCGCCATTTTGACGAGTCACATGGCTTATTTTACCGGAAGTGACATCCTTTAGCGTCCTTAAGCAGCCAGGCCAGTTTTTGGTGGCCTTTCCATATAGCGTAGTACCGGCTAGTGGGTACTTTTCCCCAGTTTTTCCGGCCCCATAAAATCGTGGTTCTGGGGCCAGGGACAACGAGGCTGAGTATGCTAAACTAGAGAGGGAATCGCTAGCAAGGGTGGTACTACATGCATACATATCTAGTAATCAAAATCATTGTATCTACTAAGTAGGCCTACATTGGGGTTGTATTGTTTGCCTTTTTAGAAAACTTTATTTTATATTATTTGGGCATTACATGATATACACAATTGTATTGTTTGCCTGTAGTTGGCCTTTTAATTAATAAAATATTTGAATTTGAAGTTTTGTAGATAGGGATCTTTTGGAATGATCTAGTCTTTGTAATTGTCCGGCGACGTTTCTCAGACTGTCCAGACTGCTTTAATTCTCTAGCCTAAATCAGTAAATGTTCTAAAATGTTTGCTGGGGCCCTGTCAATACATTAGCCGACAGGAATGTTCTGGCCACTTGGCTCGAACCTGTATGGCTGAATTCCCCCATCCAATCTCTCCACATTGCTCAAAACTTCTTCCTCGGCTGACGAGTCCGAACTCAAATACTCCGCCATGTTTTCGTCGAATTAGCTGTTCGTGTGTTTACAAAGTGAACGCATAGATGACGTCACGACCTAGTTTTTCGGATCACGTGACTACTGAAAATGGCCAAAAATGGCAGCTGCCTGACGGAATATACAGGTTTTGAATCAAAAAGAGCTATAAAATCATTATTTACCGGGGAATAGCGCTGATTTCTTCAGGGTATGGTTTAAACAGAATTTTCACTAAATACCTGAAGTTTTGATTAACTATCTAATGAATAGAGCCTTCCTTTAAGGAGACTGGTAGTTTGTTCCAGCTCTTATGTGTTCATGAAAGTTGGTAACATTGTTGAAAAATATTTACATACACAGGAAAAAAAATGAATTTGCCAGTAAAATGTATTTGAATGTACATAGTAGAACATGTAGTAAAACACCACCTTTTGATATTGTCATCTAGAAAACTTCCCAAAAACTCTCCAATGTGCAGACACTTACGTCATGCGACCGTGTGGTCCCAGTCTGTACATTGTAACGCTTGGCTTTTACAGGGACCCTGCAAATTATCTTCTTCTTAAACAATGCTAACTGGATACAAGACCTGTGAGTTGGACCTGATTGACCAGCTGATAATACATAAGTCTTCCAGTAAATGATGCAAAGTCTGTGGTAAACAATTCTCTTCTCTCTCTCTCTCTCTCCTCCTCTCCCTCTC